>NC_142373.1:4005850-4305850 GCF_059441005.1 Hippichthys cyanospilos
AAGGTAGATCTGAAGGTAGCAGAGATGAAGATGCTGAGGTTCTCTTTGGGAGTGACCAGGACCGATAGAGTCCGGAATGAATAACATCAGAGGGACAGCCCATGTTAGAGGTTTGGAGATACAGTCAAAGAGGCCAGATTGAGATAATTGGGGCATGTCCAGAGGAAAGACAGTGAATAAACACAATATGTAGGATGCGGAGTAATGTATCAGAGGTAAATGGCACCTGCCCATTGTTTATATTTATGAATGCAGCACACACATCCCCGGAGCTAAATCTGTTTGCTTGCTGAATCTATAAATCCAAATGTAAAAATGTTGTCTACTTTTGGTGTGGAGTACTGAACGCCTATTGTGACTTAGCGGGGTCTACCAAATCCTCAAACACGACAGGCTGGACCTGCACGTCACAAAATTTAAGATGTGCACATGTGTCACTCTCCCAAATTAGGGCCCTTAATTAATTTATCTAAGATACTAATTCAGAAAAAATTAACTACAATATACAGGATTGACCTTTTTTTTTTAATTCACTTTGGTCAGCAGAGGGTTTTGCTAAATTTGCCAAATTGTATAGAAATTGAAAGACTTGCAAATGAAAGATTTGTCTGTTTTGATGGCCTTAATCACTGCAGATTGATATATTAACATTCATACTAAAGCAACAGCAACTCTCACATGCTGTACAACTTCTCACTTTTATTTGCAACGATAGAGTAGAGCAAGGAATAAGTTTATAAGTGAATATGTTTATGACTGATCAAGTAGTATTTTTGGCTGTGATAAGAAGCCCCCAAAATACTAAATTCTGTTGAAGGGCCCATGGAGTCTTGAGCGGGTCTTCTGTCTATAAAACATATAGAGCCCCATGCTAAGTAGCTCTTTTCTGGAATTTGTGAAGAGATTTTTTTGCATTAACTTTGTGAGTGTGTGTGTGTGTGTGTTTGTGTGTGTAGGTGTCCGTGTGTATGTGTGTGTTTGTTTTGAAATTCCATGTTCTATCCTTGATGTTCTACTCTCAGAAGGAATGTGCTACTCTCTAGTTTTGCCATCCGCCTGTGTAATCTGGCCAAAAGCATCACAAATTACAGCCTGTGACATAATAATTAGAACAAATCACACTCGCTCAAAGAGACTCAGTATTAATAGAAAAACAACCAATGTAATCCTCACAAAAGGAGGATTTGTCATTAAGGCTGGCGTATCATTCTGCATCAAGTTAATGTGTTTACCTAATAAACTGGCAAATGAGTTCATTAAGGCGCTTCTATGCAGCCACAGCTGATTTATTGATACAGATTTAGGCCACATTTTCTAACACTGAGCGCAAAATTGTTATTATGTGCAATCATGGAATTCACTCCCTTCTTTGTTAATATCAAACCTTTTTTAAACATGCATTGGTCTGATCAGTGAATTGTAACAATGGAATCAACTGTGCTGATTTAAATCAGTGCTATCGGGCAGTTTTAGACCAATTTTCAAGAGGTATAGGTTGGGGCCAGGTATTGTCAAAGGAGAAAACACACACACATATATATCCTTTTATCGAAAATGATTCACTGTAGCTGCAATTGGCTGGCAATCAATCCAGGGTGTACCACACCCAATGTTAACTGATATTGGGTCTGGCACACCAGCGACCCTAGAGAGGATAAGCAGACAATAGTGAATGTATGGAGGGATGGATGGATGGATGGATTGACTATACCATTCTTTCATTTATATTCTAAATATTTCTCGGGCCGACCCAACCTGTTAAAGATGGACAGCAGTCACCCTAACTGGGAAGGTGCCATCACTCATTCTAGAAACCTTGATTATTGTCTGAACCTTCCATGACTTCTCACATGAGAGCATGTTGGGTCACTAGAATTGAGCTAGAACAGGTGTGAAGTGAGTTAGGCTAGAACTAACTGGCACTAGGCTGGACTGTTGCAAAAAAGGGATTTATTTATTTATTTATTTATTTATGTATTTATTTATTTATTTTAAGTTTAGGTCTTTGCAATCAACACACTGTTTTCAACTATTGATGAATCCCCTAGCCATAAGATATCTGCTAAGGTAGCTCTAAATGAAGAATGTGATCATACCGTTTAATACCGTTCTGTGCGTGCATTACAAGTTGGGATCCAGACGTCCCAATCTTATTTATAGTATGGCTACTTATTCTGTGACTGCAAATAGGTAAAGTCAGCTGACTCGGCTTAAACTGGACTTTTGAAATATTAGATCACTCTCCTCAAAAGCCTTTCTTGTAAATGACCTTATTAGAGATCACAATCTTAAAATGCTTGGTCTCTGCCAAACCTGGTTAAAGCCAATTGATTTTTTTTTCTTACCAAAAATGAGGCCTTTCCCCCGAACTTTGTGGGTTCACCTGTGACAAGTCTTTGTAAAAAGTGCAAGGGTGTTGCCGTAAATTCAGAATCTGATCTCAAACTTAAACCCAAGCACCAATCATACCTTCAAGACATTTGATGCTCTTGTTATGTAATTCAGCTCCCCGTTGCCCTTTTATCTGGTAGTTATTTACTGCCTTCCCAGGCCATATTATGGGTTTTTGGATTAATTTCTTAAACTTGTGGTCCATGCGTTTGGCAATATAGGAACATAGGTTTTGTTTGACAATTCTTTATCATCTCAGGGTCGATTTAAGCAGGTCCTCCACCACTTGAACAATGGATCTCCAAATTGTGTATCTGGCACAAGTTAATTCTCAATCACCCTAACCCTTTTTTTTTTTTACTCTCCTAACATTGATAAGAAGAAGGCAGACTGAAGCAGAATAAATTATGTAGTGAAGATTGTTAAATCCTAGTAATTTCATTTTAAGTGACTGTTGATATGACGAATTGATTACAAAAATAATGTTCTCTCAGTCCGTCCAATTTTTATTGTGGTGTGTTTTTAAAATGCAAAGAAACGTTACAAGAAAATATTCATGACTTTAATAATGTTGTCACTGTGGCTACAAAAGTCAAAGAAATGATTGCACCATAACTATGACACCCCAACTATAATTAGTGGTGTTGCACCCAAGGACTGCAATAAAAACGCCTTTCTTTCATATTGATTGAATTTCTGTTAAGGTCAATGGGAGTATTGACATTGTGCACATTTTAATAAAATATTTCAAGATGTTTTCTTTCATTTTGTTTCTTTGTGCTTTTAGCAATCGTGCTTTTAGAAACCAAAGAATACTCTCAAAAGCAAACATTTCAAGGATACCACTGGTTTTCTGTGTAAGGCTGGAACTTTTTTATTGGGGTCGGTATCAGAGGTGTTTGTGGGGATAGTTTGCAAGAAGCAAAGGTTCAGTGACTTTCAGGTATTGAGTTTGTCTATTAATGTATAGTAAAGTGCTCTTTGGAAAGTAAAAACATCTGTGATGTTGTCTGTTCTTCAGTATGTATTTTCATGTGCATGTGTTTACATTTGTGTTTTGTGGTCACGAGAATGTTCTCAAATGTCCTATTTATTTGGACACACTGTCATTTGCTCATTTTCAAATCTTGACCTTCACCTTTCCAAATAACCATTTCACAAGCGAAGTAAATCATGAGGTAGCACAGAAAATTTCAGTTCATTTACTGTAATTTGCTTTGACCATAAACTAACTGATTATTTTCGTGCTATTTAACTCTTTGAACTACATAGCGCCCTCTCTTGTTAGTGGAGCACAAAGTTGAAAATACTGTACTAAATATGGTAAAATTGCATTTAGCTGTTATGCAGCATAGGAAATGGAATGATGCCAATAGATGAGAAATCAGTCCTAAATGTAAATGCTTTTAAATCCAGGTTAAAAAAAAAATGTTTTTTTTTTTTCCCTCTTTGCCCCATTAGGCGTTCTGGCGCATCTTTGTTTTATCTGCATCTTGTAATTTTTAGACCAAAAGTTAACAAAATTTTAGGCCACCTAACAACAGGTCGACTTCGAGGCGCAGGTAGTGTAATACCAATTAAGTGGATTAATTAACATTAACATTACATTCATAAAGATGAAAAGGGAGCTTCACTTATTGGCCCTCAGTCTAACATGCGCTGAATTGCCTAAACTGGTTATGCAGTTCCAACTGGACTGTGACATTGTAGAATTCATATACAACAGCTGTGACTTCCTCCCTAAAATTGTATTCTGTTAGAATGTTGTCAATGTCCAGTAATTTTTAAGAGTGTTGCATTAGTAACATTGAGAATCATGAGTATTGTACCCAAACAGACTGGACACAGGTGGATGAACAAAACTGCCAATTTTTTACCACAGTCACAGAAGCAACCAAATCACAACAAATTAACAACTCAGTGACATAGGGGAAAAAAAAGCACATAGTAAAGCACTATCCAAAAAGTCCAATTGGAGGATGTCGTCAAATTGCTAACTATAACTTACTTTCTAAAAACTTTCTAAAACCAACAAATTAACAAAGGAAATGCGCACCAGCTACCATCTTAACAATACGAGGTATCACGAACACAACACATGAAGAGAGTGTTTGAAAATAATCCATCATCTATCATAATCATTTAAATAGTCAAGAAACCCCAAAACTTTCCAATACACAGAACAGCCTTAGAGGGGACAAAGCAAAGAGCGGAAACATGACTGTGAGGGACTTTTTAATGGATGCATGGATCTAAGCCTTTGGGTTTGAGATGACATCACGCCAAGCTACCCGGCAATGTCAGGTAATCTGACACGCACACGTCTTGTTGACAGAGATCTTACTCCATACATCAACAGCTGATTGTTTGCAACGTGAATGTCCAATTAATCTGTAAATTATTTTATGAAATTGGACTGACAGGTTGATTTACGGTGGCCGACTGGGGCAAACGCGGTGCTACCGACAGAAGATGAACAAAACAAGGCGCACAAACTAATAAAAAACAACTGCAAACAGAAAACTAAAACACATTAAAAGAAACATTCTTTTAATGAGTTTTTGTTTTCTGTTTGTAGTTTTTCATTTGTTTGCCTCATCCTTGTTTCGTTCGTGTTTTGACGGTTGTAGCCCATTTACCCTAGTTGTCCACTGTACATATGACCTGTGTCCAAATCCATATATTGTTTGAAAATCATTCATATAAATTTTAAATTCTTAAGAAATTAACAGACAAATTAACACACAACCACAACAATCCATAGTTAAATGAATATAAAAAATCTTTATTTGTCATTAATTAATCTATTTTGTAATAGGATTCCACTTCAGCAAGCTGTTATAGAAGCTTCCCGAAACTTCGTGATTCTCCAATAAAATTGGCGCTAAATGGCCAAAAATGGACCACAAAAGCTTTATTTGAGCATGAATAAAAATGTGCATATTTTATCCTAAAGATTGAACCCTGATGAGACATTTAAAGCTTCTGTTTGGCGTTCAGTAAACGTTCAATTCTGCCTTTTTTTGTTGTTGTTTTTTTTTTTAATTTGCTCTACGCATGCGCAGCACGAATGACTCGTAGGTCAACTGACTTTGCCAGGTAGCTTGGCATGATCATCGTAATTTGCATATATAACTCAAACCCAAAGGCTCAGATCCATGCATGAAAAGGATCAGACTCACAAATTCAAAGGAGAGATTCATGCAAAGACGTGGTCGTGTCTCCCGAGAGTCGTACTCATATGAACGGTGAAAAAGACATGTCCTGTGAGAGTCGCACTAAAAGTCTTTTGCTTATGATTGCAACTGCTTGTAGACGTTATTACTTTGTGTGAAGTACATTGCGTTGCGTTGCTTTGCAAATGAAATGTGTTACGTGATGAAAGGAACCATATCATGGTATCTTAACCTTTTCATGTCAAATTAATTCTTGAGAATATCAAAATCTTACCTTTGTCGCGTATATATATATATATATATATATATATATATATATATATATATATATATATATATATATATATATATATATATATATATATATATATATATATATATATCCATGAACTCATCCATGAACTTTGATGCGGACGTGCTAACCACTGCTCCACTGAGCCTCTGGTATGTAAACTTACATGTGCAAATGTCGCTGCTGTCGCTGTTTTAGCCTTAGCTGGAGAGACGAACGATATTTTTCTTTTATATTTTTCTATTTTTACCACCACCCGTCGGACCTGTGTTCGGTGTTGTTTTTCTTCTTTTTCCTTCATTTTTGAGGACTGTTTCCATTCTTCGATAGCTAGTGATTCGCCGTTTCTCTGAACAGCGCCTAGCTCCGTTCGTCCTCGTGCAGCTCTGCTAGCGTAAGTATTTCGCTCGGCTGTACTAAGGTAAGCATGGCTCCGTGCACCTCCACCTCTTCTGTCACCTGCGACACCTGTGTTATTCTCATGGAGAGGCTTTCTCTCCTAGAGGGCCGTGTCCGTCAGCTAGAGCAGGGTAGTCTGATAATCGTAGATCAGACGGACACATCTGATAATGACAATGCGGGCCGTAGCCCTCCCGCAATGCCGCTAGCGTCGGCTAGTGCGGGTCGTAGCCTACCCGCTAGTCCGGCTAGCATTAGCCCTAAGAAGCCTGCTAGCCGCGGTGAGCCTGTTCGGACGCATAATCGCTTTAGCCCCCTCGCTAGGCAAACTCCTCCTCAGTCTACTGGCTCCCGCACATTAGTTATAGGGGACTCCATCACCCGTAACATCAAGCTTAAAAAGCCAGCCACCGTAATGTGTATTCCTGGGGCCAGAGCACCCGACATTGAAGCTAACCTTAGGGAGCTGACACGCAAGAGGGCTAGACACCAGACTAGTGCAAACAACACTAGCTACTCGGACATAGTGATACACGTCGGCTCCAACGATACTAGAATGAGGCAGTCTGAGATTACAAAGAAGAACATAGCTAGGACTTGTAATCTCGCTAGAAAGATGAGTCGGCATCGAGTTATTGTCTCTGGCCCTCTGCCTGCGAGAGGCAATGATGAGAGGTTTAGCAGATTATTCTCGCTTAACCGGTGGATGGCTGGTTTCTGTAAAGAGCAGGGTTTCCAGTTTGTAGATAATTGGCCCTCTTTCTGGGGCCGGCCCGACCTGCTGAGGACAGATGGCCTTCACCCTAACTGGAAAGGCGCTGTCACTCTTTCTAGAAACATAGATTACTGTTTGAGCCTTCCATGACTTCCCACATTAGAGCATGTCGGGTCGCAGGCGAGTAGCGAGCCTGCTAGAACGGGTGTGGAGTCGTTAAGGCTAGAGTTAACCGGCACTAGGCTGGACTGTTACAACACACATAGCATACTTAGTCTAGGTCACTGCAATCCACACACTGTTTCAATACCTAATGCTGAATGCCCCAATGATAAGATTTCTGCTGAGGTGGTGTTGATTAAGGAAAACAGCCCTGCCTCTTTAATCAGTAAGACTAGTGACAAAGTGCCTAGGCGAAATATTAATATCAATATGCGCGCTGTAGTCGTCGACAATCGAATTCCTACTTTACTAACATCGCGACGAGGTTTTAATTACTCAAAATATAGAGCAAGCCCCAGCCATAAAAATCTTGTTGGTATTAGTACTACCAACACGAGGACTCAGAATAGTCCGGGAAAAATGTCCCAGTTTAAATTCGGCTTCATAAATATTAGGTCACTCGCTTCAAAAGCCCTTCTTGTAAATGATCTTATTACAGATCAAAATCTTAACGTGCTTGGTCTCTGCGAAACCTGGCTAAAACCAAATGAATTCTTACCATTAAATGAGGCCTCACCCGCAAACTTTGTGGGCTCACATGTTGCCCGTCCTTGTAAAAAAGGGGGGGGTGTCGCCCTAATTTCGGAATCTGATCTTAGGCTTAGCACGAGCACGAGTCACACTTTCAAGACATTTGAGGCTCTCGTTATGCGATCGAGCTCCTCACCACCATTTTATGTGGTAGTTATTTACCGTCCTCCTGGCCCATACTCTGGATTCTTAGATGAATTCCCTGAACTTATGGCTGACTTAATAACTCACGCAGATAATATATTAATTATGGGTGACTTCAATATTCATATGAACTCCCCATCAGAGCCACTTACTGTAGCTTTTCAAGCAATAATCGATGCATTTGGTTTTACACAAATAATAAAAGCAGCAACACACCGGAATGGTAATATCTTAGACTTAGTGCTAACCCGTGGCCTAACTGCCTCAAACGTCATAATTCTGCCACATACTAACGTTATGTCTGATCATTATCTTATAACATTTGAAGTCCTAGCTCAGTGTGGTCTTGTTGTCCACAACCAAGGCTTTAAGAGCCGTGATATTAATTCTTCAACGACTGCTGCACTTTCTGAATTACTGCCTTCCGCAACAGCTGCCTTTCCGTCCTTCACTGGCTCAGTCGATAAGCTCGCGAATGATTTTAATTCGGTTCTTCTAAATTCCCTAAACTCTATTGCGCCGCTGAAACTTAAAACTCGTCCGAAGCGGCGCACTCCGTGGTTTACGGAGGAAACGCGTACGTGTAAACTGTTAAGTAGACAACTTGAGCGTAAATGGCGAACAACTAAACTTGAGGTTTTCCGTCAGGCCTGGTGCGATAGCTTGCTGAAATATAAAGAGGCTCTTAGGCTAGCAAAAACTAATCACTTTTCCAAAATGATTAGTCTTAATAAAAACAACCCAAAGTATTTATTTGAGACGGTAGCGCAGCTAACACAGCAGCAGCAGGTTAATCAAAATTCCCTCCATTCAGCACACGATTTCATGCAATCCTTTACTCAGCGGATTCAGCTAATAAGGGAAGAAATAAAAAAGGCAGCGCCGCTCACCACCTCAACTGTGATTGTTGATGCTAGTTCGGACAATCAGGTTCATGAAAGTCTGGCTACCCTGTCCCAGTTTGATTTAGTATCCCTGGAGTGTCTTACACAACTGGTTAATGCAGCAAAGCCGACGTCCTGCATGCTCGACCCGCTTCCAGGCAAACTCGTCAAAGAGTTGTTCCCGATCTTGGGGTCGTCTGTCTTGAATATTATCAACCTGTCACTCTCCTCTGGCATTGTACCTGAAGCTTTTAAGACGGCCGTCATTCAACCATTACTTAAGAAACCACACCTAGATCCTGAAGATCTCGCTAACTATAGGCCAGTGTCACACCTTCCGTTTATCGCCAAAATTCTTGAGAAAGTTGTAACACAACAGCTTAGTGATTTTATGATAGACAACAATAGATTTGAACTCCTTCAGTCAGGTTTTAGGGCCAACCACTCAACTGAGACAGCCCTAGTAAAAGTGACGAATGATCTTCTCTTAGCCTCGGATTCCAACATCTCATCAATATTATTACTGCTTGATCTTAGTGCCGCATTTGACACTATTGATCATCATATTCTTATAGAACGTCTTAGATCATGTGTTGGTATCTCGGGATCAGCACTTTCTTGGTTCAGATCTTACATCCTGGGAAGGACGCATAGTGTCTCTTATGGCGACGCGATCTCTGAGTCTTTCTCCGTCTCATGTGGTGTCCCGCAGGGGTCAGTACTTGGCCCCTTACTGTTCAACATCTACATGATTCCTCTCGGCGATATTATACGTAAACATGCTATTAGTTTTCATTGCTATGCTGATGATACCCAACTCTATATGCCCTTAGAAATAACGGATCCGTGCAAGTGCAGTAAACTGGAGGCTTGCCTCGCCGAGATTAAACAATGGATGTCTTCCAATTTTCTGCTTCTCAACCCTAATAAAACTGAGATGTTATTTATTGGCCCTGCTCATCATCAGCACCTGCTTAAGAATACCACGCTGAACCTAGAAAACTGTATTATTTCCCAAAGTAGTTCTGCAAAAAATCTCGGCGTGATATTTGACTCAACTCTCTCCTTTCGAACACATATTAATAACATGACAAGAACGGCGTTTTTTCACCTCCGCAATATAGCTAAAATTCGCCCTATTCTTTCTCTTAGCGATGCAGAAACATTAATTCATGCATTTGTTACGTCGCGCCTAGACTATTGCAACATTTTGTTTTCTGGCCTTCCCATGTCTCACATTAAAAGCCTGCAGTGTGTACAGAATGCAGCGGCGAGACTATTGACAAGGACGAGAAAGTTTGATCATATTACTCCGATTCTAGCTGACCTGCATTGGCTTCCAATACACGTGAGATGTGATTTTAAGGTGTTGTTAATTACTTATAAAATTTTACACGGTTTAGCTCCTTCCTATCTCGTCGACTTAGTATCACCTTATGTTCCGTCCCGACAACTTCGATCACAAAATGCCGGTTTGCTATCGACCCCACGGGCTAAAAAGAAGTCTGCGGGATCAAGGGCATTTTCCATTCGCGCGCCAGTACTATGGAATGCCCTACCTATGGAAGTTCGCGCAGCCACCTCGGTAGAAATCTTTAAATCCCGACTAAAAACACATCTATACTCAAAAGCATTTAGTTAAATTAGCCTGTCTGCAGCCTTCTTCTTTTTTCCTGCCCCCCTCTTCCGGCCGGGAGAGGGGGCTAGCTAGATGGTGAGGGTTGACTTGACCGCCTCCATTGGGTCCTGCGCTGGTCGACCATCACGGGTTAGGAGTCTAGCCGTCTGCGGTCCACCTGGCTGGAATGCGGGATGGTTCCTGCCCAATGGCTTTGCCTGCTGTCAAGACATCACTGCACTATATAGCACAATATGTTTTCTGTAATTTATATTGTTTCTGTGTTCGGTACATGCAGCATCCACTTCAACCTGTGGGCCTGGAAGGGGGCTCCTCCCACCTGTGGTCTCTTCTGGAGGTTTCTGATTTTCCCCAAATTGGGGTTTTTGAGTTTTTCCTTCCCCTTCTGGGAGCTTTGACAGGGGATGCTGTTGTGTACCTTACATTGAAAAGATGTCTCTGTATGACCTCTTTTCATTCTGTGAAGCCCTTTGAGACTTC
The DNA here is from genome assembly GCF_059441005.1 of Hippichthys cyanospilos. Lineage (NCBI taxonomy): Eukaryota > Metazoa > Chordata > Actinopteri > Syngnathiformes > Syngnathidae > Hippichthys > Hippichthys cyanospilos. The sequence goes on from NC_142373.1 coordinate 4,016,724, forward strand.
GGTGATTTAGGGCTATATAAATAAAATTTGATTGATTGATTGATTGAAATGTGATTTTACAACATCAAGAAAGACAAAGTAACAGAAAAATGCAATAAAATAGCAGTCTTTATCTTGGATTAACATGCTATTTATCGATGTACATGATTCATTTCTATACAATGCCAATGTGTATTTACAGCTATGGCCTGTCCATCGGGAACACTTGTAGAAATTGCACTGTTTTTATTTGTAATTTATCCTCACAAGGGTCACGGGCTTGCTGGTGCCTATCCCAGATGGCTTCATTCAGTAGGCTGGAGACACCCTGAACAAGTTGCCAGAAAAGTGAAGGGGACACCAGGACAGATAACCATCCGTGCACCCATTCAATGTCCAATTCAGCTGGAGTGCGGGAGGAAGCCATAGCGCCCGGAGAGAACCCACGTGGGAGAACACGCAAAATCCACAATTGTTAGTACAGGTGAGTATTAATAATAAAACATATTGTCGAAAAATTATGGCAATGAAACACATACATTGTTGTATTTGTAAAAGCATAATAGTTAATATACAAAGCTCTTGTTGTGGTATCTCATTAGGTGGTGCAAGTTGCTCTAATGCTGAGTGTACAGTGTATAGTAAGATTTATCACTGGGGCTGGCACAACTAATATTCTGCATTTTATGAGTGAATGAGCATCCTGAGCGCAGACGCAAAATATTAAACAGCACTGACCATCACAAGCACACATCTCTCTGCACTATTTTTCATCATTATTTACTATCAATAAACCAGCCTTTGTTAGCTACCTGACTTGATAAAAACAATGCTCATTTTTACACCCAACCAAGAATTTTTCGCAATTCACCAAGCGAGGCTTACTTTATAGATATAGATATAGTACTGCACTGTGTACAGTGTGTGATTGATGTGTGGTCTCTCATTCAAACAGTGAAAGCCAGAATACATAAGCGCAGACTTCCAATATGTGAAAAGAACACATGGAATGGACTTGGCATGCTGTGCAAACACAATACTGCCTGCAATTTGAGGGCTTCTTGCGCTAGTTTCGGTATGGGAAGTCCCATGTCAAATGTAAACCTTTTTTTTCCACATTGTGCTTTCATAACAGCAGCAACAATGGATGTACAGAATGTCAATGTGGTCAGGCAGCAGAATAAATGTGAGGGTTTGGTTTGGTAAAAACATAGGTAAGGTAAAGATAGATGAAGAAAAAGAAGTGGAAATAAAAAATGGAATGCAAAGGTTAAAAGTAAGGATCAGAAAAAGAAAAATGCAAGATTAGCAATTGTCAGGGTTAAGGCATTATGAGGGTAATTATATACAAAAAAACAGGAAAAGAAAAAGTAAAGGTAAATAATAGATAAATAATTGTTGGAATATTAAATAGAAGCTCAAGCAAGCGATGAAGGATCAAGCAATGGAAAATGTTAATTATATTCTAGGAAATGAATGGGAAAACTAAACACAAGCGTTTTATGAACAGATACTTTCTTCCACCAAAGGGCAGAGGCTCATCGTTAGCACTGATGGACTGTCCGTTAGTCCGTCACAAACAGACACCAATTTTGGCAATGGACCAACGAACGATGGGAATGCTCGAAAAACGGTGAATTAAAAATATCTGAAGTGCCATTTTCATCTGTTGTTGTAATCGTCGGGATAGACGTTACGTCAGATGTCCGTCGCCATGTCACCATGCCCCTTTTTTGCTTACTGAAACATAAATCAACTGACTTTCATGTTTATCTGCTATATTGCTGCATCTTTACTGTAAAAACTACAATCAATCTACAGTCATTGTGACAATGTAGCACCACCTAGTAGTGAAGAAATATGGTCAGTTTAGTGAATAAACTGGGTTGGTTCAATTCCCTACTTCAGTAACAACACAGCTTATTTTACTGGAGATGTATCTGTAAATGCTCCATTTCTTAGTCCTGGTTTCATAAACCAAATTGCATACTATACACAACCTCGCCGAGCAAAAGTTCAAAGCAATGTTTAGAGTTAAGTGTTAAGAGATTTTTGAGGGTTATTTTGCTTTTTAAATATGTTTCACATCGAGAAATTGCTTGCTGATTTGGGGGGGGGGGGGGGGGGGGTCTGAAAAACTGAGTCTTGTCTTCCATTTTGTAGTTCATTCCTGCTTAAGTAGAACTTTGTGTTTTAATCATTTGGTTTTCATTGTTACTTTGGCGTTTGGCATTTTATTTGTTATTTTGTATTCATTAACTCTTTGCTATGAAGCTTTTTCCTGGTACTTTGACCTAGGGTTTAACGTTTGCTTTTTATTTGTGGTTTGCATACCCGTCCGATATTCCTCAAACTTTGTTGCTCTTTTTTTGTTATTAAACTAGATTATTCTTCATGTCTGTGCCGTTGAGGTTTTTTTTTTTTTTTGGGTGGGGCAGTCACCTGTATTTTTACTTAACAGAATCCATTCATCTCAATTTAGAACACCTTATACTGCAACCACAGCATTTTCACATGACATTGACGTGACTTTTCTTATGGTTGTAGCAGAGGGGCTGATTCCAATTTAGGGGGTGGTAACCATTGGAAAGCCTGAGAAGATGGCTCATATAGAGACATGAAAATCATGTCAAAGGACTGAGCAGAGGGCAAAAACGAAGACACCACCCTTCAATTTTTTTTTTTTTTGAAGCTAGGTCGTTTTGCTCCTTGGTAGTGGCTTTCGAATGAATTGTATCCAAATTGGTGCCACAATTGTTTGTTTCCTGTGGGTTTGGACTAATGCCTCATTCAGATGGAGCGCGAAGAGCGTACGGTTTTGTATTGTCAATGGAGTCAATATAGTCAATGGAGTTTGCGTGACGGGCGCAATGACATGACGAACGACGCGATGGAGCGACGCGCTGCGCGTAATTATGCGTGACGCGTATAGTTTATAAAATTGAACTTTTGTCGCGTGTCGCGTCGCGTCAGCCAGTCAGCTTCGGGAACATTCAACGTCTTAAGCAGGGGGCAGGAACGAATCATGGCGGCTGCTTTGCGGTCACCGGGAGCGATCCAACACGGCCAGTTGAGCTTTCAATACAAAACGGAGCCAAGCAAGAGCACTCACCTGGCTTGTAGAAAGGCGGGAGAACTTGGGACAACTGGTATGTGCAGCGTTTGCTTCCTTTCTTTAACAGCTGTTGAATCGTAGTTACTGTGCTAAGCTAACAATAGTGCAGCACTGACAGTACAGTATTTAGCATGGTATTGGCCACTTGATTGCGACATTGAAACTTTTTTTTTTTTTTTTTTGACGAGTATTGCCGTGAAAGCGAGGGACATGCTGTGTAAAAAAAGAATAATAAAAGGTGCTGTTGGAGAAAATATTGGCTCTGCCATATCCCGGAAAAGTGAAGGTTCTCAGCAATGCTCTCCTTTACGGATCCACTGTTAAGTGCACAGAAAGCTCACTCCGCTCCCCTTGCGTGATACTGTTGCGTGAGAAGTGAATTTCATCTTGACCTCTCGACAAAACGGCTTGCGTAGAGTGTAAACGACGCGCTCCATCTGAACGCAGCATAAGGCATCATTGTCGGCAGCTTGACTTGAGAAGCGGGATACACCAGAAGAAACGACTCATTGAAGTCACGTCCTCCTTGGTTTATGTTGGTCAAGGTTTTATGAGCGACAGCTCTCTTTGGGAAATGAGGCTGGCGGTCCCAGAGGTGATTTCAACCTCCTTGATAGGTGACTCAGACTCTTGCAGTAATTGGCTGCCACTGCTTGTTGGTTTTCCACGTTCCTGTCAAGATTTAAACATCACACCCAATTCATTTTATTCATCAACATAAAATTGTTCTTGTAACCTTTACCTTCTACTTCATTCATTGCCAAATCGACTCATCGCTGATGGAACACCCATCTTTCAAGCATTTTCATACTTTTGGTGAATGCTATAAAATGCAATTCCTCATACAATACATGGACTTCGGGGGACCGTCTGACTGGTTGTAAACCTGCTTCAGTTAGTGCTCAGTATCATTTTTTTTTTTTTTTTTTTAAACAGTAACCATTTTGCACCTTAAAGCACGTGCCAAAAAAAGCAGGAACGCCCACCGGCATTCCCTGTCAGCAACGTGACGATTCAGTGACAGGTTGTCTGTTAATTACTGGGCTTTTAGGCCAGGTCTTGTACTGCCCTTTACAATAATATGGCCATGGTGGTCTGTTGTTTAAAAAAAAAAAAAAGTAGAAGAGTGGTGTCAGGATTTCTAATGACTGTTTAATAAATTAGATTATCACTTATACAGAGTGGGGAAGCTACTTCAAAACTGCAATGCATTATTTATGACATATTACTCTCATTTCAAAGTAATTAGTTACATTACAATATTACTATGTCTGAAATGTTAGCCATTACACCACTATTGCATGACTTTTATATTACTCTCACCACCATAACTGGAAAATGGATATGCCGTTATAAGTGTAGCTCATTCCACTCATTACACATCCAGTGAAAGGTTGGCATAAGCCTAAAAACAGTACAAATCATTATATATGTATTGTATTGTAAACCTTTAAAGACATTACTAGATGCAAAATCTTTTATTTTTGTATTTTAATCCCTTTGTTACTTAGCTTCACAGCATAGTGATGCATTGTTTATGCTTTAGGCAGAAACAGTTAGCGCATTCCCCAATTTCAATAGTAGTGCAAAGTGCATAAGTTAAAAAAATACATAAAAAAGTAGTGGTATGGTAGAATACTATTAACCCCAGCTAGTTAATGATGTAGGGGTAAACCACTCTTGGCTAGGCATTTTCTGCTGCAAAATCTACCTTGGATAGTAGTAGTTTTTCCATACAAGTTACTTTCTGCCAGTGTGGTGGTGTTTGATGAGTTGGTCCTCTCAATATACCCTGAAAATACTCTAATAATGCAAGTGCTAATCAATGTTAACACCTGTGTGTGCATAACCTATCATTTTTGGCTGTTTCAGAATGTTTTCCTCTGAGTGAATTGCAGGCAATGTATACAGTACTATATCATACTGTTGAAATTATTAGTGACATACTGTATTATGAGGTGTTGGTCGCTGCTAGACTGCTTACCAGGTCTGGCTCATAGAGCAGAGGCCCTGGGTTTGCCCCTGGGTCCAGCCTTCCTATGTGGAGCTCTCTCGGTACTCCGGTTTCCTCTCACATTCCTTAAACATGCATAGTAGGTGTACTGGAGAGTAATTATCTTCAGGTATGTTTGTGAGCATGAGTGATTGGTCATTTTTATGTGCCTTGCGAGTGGCTGGCAACCAGTTTAGGGTGTCACCCACCTACCTACTGATCGAAGACACCTCCAGCATGCCTGTGACCATTGTGAATGAGAATGACTTTGACCACTTATTTTCTCTCTCTCTCTCTCTCTCTCTCTCTCTCTCTCTCTCTCTCTCTCTCTCTCTCTCTCTCTCTCTCTCTCTCTCTCTCTATTTATGTTTTTGATGACTATTATTACCTCTGAAACCCTGTGGTGGACTCGCACAAGACTGGTCAATGCTACTGATGGCCAAATCAAACTTCTTGAAGCAATGAAGCTTTTCAGTCAATTGGTTTGCACATGGTTCAAAGGTTCATATGGCTTCATTTCCTCAATGGCCTCCATCAAATAGTCTAGAAGCCCAAGAAGTCAGCACTCAGTGTTGAGAATTCTACGGCTGACATGACAGGACATGAAAGTGTGTGTGTTACAACAGAAACGAAATATAACAAGTGTGTTAAGAATAATTTGTTATTCATTTTTATTTAAAAATTCAGTGGACCCCCGGGGTACAAAATTCCTGCTTTACAAATTTGTTTTCAGCTTACGTCGTGATCTGCGACATTTTTTGTCCCCTCTTTACGGTATTTTTCCCACTTTACGACAAAAACAACTGTCATGACCCGAGAGGTTGGTTGCATTTGTGTTGTTTTGTTTCCATCTTCAGGTGTTTTTAGGTGATTGCTCTTATTTTCTAGTCCCGCCAAACTGCTTGCGCTGCAACGTGTCACTTAGATACTGGTATGCTATTGGTCTGCGTCATGACTCCCTAAGATACTGCTCTGCTATTGGTCAACGTCACTGTCAAAATGGCGGCATGCTACAGACTGGATCGCGTCTAGAGTGCTTAAAAAAACGATTGATTGTGCATATTAGTGCTTAATTCAAACTTGAATGAGTGAGCCATGTGTCCCAAGATTGCTAATGATGTTAATCAGACAAGTAAGGAGATCATTTACATGGAAACGAAGCTTGAGATAATCAAGAAATATGAAGAAAGCTAAGCTAGCCTAGCCTAGGCTAGGCTACCCTTACTAGGGAATATGGCCATAACAAGCTATCAGGGCACTCAAAGGTAAATAAATCCTTTCTATATTTTATATTTATGATGTGGTTTAATTGTATGCATGTATATTATATTGACTTACTATACCATGTTGATACCAAATTTTATGTATATACAATTTTTATGTTTTTACCTAGGGTTTTACACGCATTAGCGAATTAACATACCGTAGGTTTGGATTGCCTGCCATACAGTGAATTTGCGTTACGATCCCAACCGCAGAACAGATTAATCTCGTAAATCAGGGGCCGACTGTACAGTAATAGCTTTTACACTGTGTTTGCCTTTAAACTGTTTATTTTTTGTATTTCACCAGCTTTGAGAACTATTCTTGTACGGATGAAGCTGGGGTGGAAAGAAATGCAGCTGTCAGTTTATATCAATACAGATGTTATTCTGTGTCTCCCAGTATACTCATGGATTGTTCATTGTCAATATTTAGTTCAAATAGGTGCTTTTGGGCCTCCACACATAGAACCAACAAACAAAAAACTGACATTAGCTTCGGCTAACATTGTACATATTCACATGAAACACATACATACCACAGTGATATTTTGTAAACGAACCGCTGAACACTTCCTCTTGTGTCACTCCCTAACCAGCGTGCTGTCATGTCTGACGTTAGCATCGTTAGCGTGTCATTCGAACGTTAGCATAACATATAGAAAGTGCTTCACAACCTTATACTTAAGTAAACTTGCATGCTCAAAATGATCCCAAAATACAGTATATATTATTGCTCTTGTGGACTTGTAAATAATCTCTATATCACTGGAAATGTAAAGTAAAAAGGTACAAATGAAACAACCGAAACAAACTTCATGATCCACCATTACACCAGCACCACCTTAATTCAAACAAGTAAACTACAATAATTGCTACAGTCAATGGCTTTTAAGGGTTTATCAGCGTTTTTTAGGACTTGTTTTTTTTTTTTTTTTTGGGGGGGGGGGGGGGGGGGGGCTTTCAACACATAAAAGAGCTTCTACTTACAAAAAATTCACATTACAAAATGACATCTGGAAGAAATTAATTTTGTAAGTAAAGGTACCACTGCATTTTTTTTTTCCCTATTTGTTATTCACTGCCAAACTCCTTACCCAGTTAATGCTCTTCTGGGTACATGAATGCACTTCAATTGCATTTTTCGTTTTACAAAATGTGTTAGCCAGGGTGGTTGGGTAGTTAACACATCCACCGCAGTTAAGGGTTCAATTCCAGCTGGCTTCGGCCTTCCTGTGTGGTGTTTGCTTGTTCTTCCCGAGCCCGAGTTCTCGGGCATTCCGGCTTCCTCCCACACTCCCAAAAACATGCATGGCATACCAAATTGTCCTTAGGTGTGATTGGGTACGTGGGTGAGGAGGTGGAAGTTGTGGACAAAACTAACGGAGACTAGCACAACTTCAACAGACAATATGATAGTAAGACAGAGAACAAAACACATGAACACAAACACTACAACTCGAAAACAACTGAAACAGCCAAAAAAGAGAAAGCCCCAATTCCAACCCACAACAAAATAACATGATGGATGGAAAGAAAATGTGTAAGCCATTTCTTTTTCAGAGCAATGGTTGAAGATGAGTTTGAAATATGAAAAGCACTAACGGTACTGTATTCCTGATATACAGATTAATCTTTCCCCGCATTAGTTGGTAGTTGGTTTCACACTTTCTTACATAAACCTTCTCAGGATATTGGCCACCTCTGCTTAAATCAAGAACCTCATTAGTAAAAGAGATCATTCAATTTTACTCCCAAAAGGCATATACTAATACTTACTATAAACTAATAAGAATTTGGTTCAGTTAATTGAGTTTTCTGATGGTGTGGGGGAGGTTGGGGTGAAAAAATTACCCACATAATTATTTCAAGAGGCTGGCCATGTACAATATACAAAAAACACCTTAATTGAAATATGAAATGTGCAGGGTGACCTTCTCGTTTAAGTACCAAATATTCAAAATAAATGATGAACCTTTGATCATTTTTGATGGATGTTCAAAGTCAGGGATGCTGAGAGTGAATTCAAATCAAAAGGAGAATTCTTTATAATACTTAGACTGTCTCGTGGAACTAGATAAGGTCACTAGAATACAAGAAGGCGCTCTCATTATACCAGAAAGAAACAGAAAGCCCACTAAATAGCTACATCAGAGGATTTGTCTCAGACACAGAATCCAGTAAAGCCAGGATATTACTGCAACAGAATTTTTACTCAGACAGCATCTCCCAATCATATACAGTAATTAAGTAAAAAAAAAAAAAAAAATACAGTACAGGATTCATGCAGTTTATATCTATCCAGTACTACTATCTACTATGCAGCAGATGATGTCAAAGCCAGAGTCAAGTGTGATTTACTCTTGCACTGTTCTTAAATAAAGGTACGGATACAAGTGATACTAAAAAATTCAGGTTCTAATTATTACCGATGGTGATGGAGATTAGAAATACTGAGTGACTTCTGTAAAATATTTAACCCTTTTTACATGCAACTTGCAGGAACTTGGGTGGCCATTGGGAATTGTAATTATTTTCTCCAAATAGTCTGTCCACACGGCGCGCCCCGCCCTCCCCCTTTCTGACCGAGCTCAAAATGACCCCGGCCTAATTTTCAACCTAACATGACCCTGACAATTTGACACAAGAAAATAAAAGAATTTTGCTGATAATTTAGCCTCTTTTTTAACTTTTCATTTTTGAGGTGGCACAACATATTTTCCACAACTTGTTTTTGTTGCTGACCATGAAACATTTCTCTCAGAGGCCGTGGATGTGGAATTTCTTGCTTCTCCAAACCTGTCTCCCTTTTCGTTAGTTTCCACAGTTTGTATTCTTTTATGTCATGCCTGTCCATTTTATCTGCCTTAAATGCTCCAAAATTTTAATCAATGACGTTGCTTGACATTTTCATTTGCATTTTTTTTTTTTTGCTTTTTTGCATAGCATTTTTATCTGTGGAGATAAAATGAGTAAAAAAATATTAATCTGAAAAATTGAGGAAGATATACTTGTGTTTAAGCAGAGGGATGAAAACTAGTAAAGCATTATTGAAAAAGCATATTCCAGTCATGTCATTACTTAAATATGTTTCCAAATTATCCAGTGTTAAAATTAACACCCCTGTCCTGCTATTGCACCAGTCACTTTTTAAACAGGCTTCATTGTTAAAAAAAAACTGTTAAAAAAAAAAAGTAGGGCAGAAGATGTCAAAGTGAGTAATTAGAAAGTGAGTGATTAGTGTTTACGTTCAAACTGACCATTTACACAGGCATCTTTTACGACCTCCAAATATGGAATATTGTCAATGCAGACATAACACACTTTCCCATGCTATCAGATGCCCTTGGGCTGACCATAAGGAACAGGAACTGCCAAAGGGGAAATATCCATATTCTCTTTTTGTTATTCAGAACAAACATCAGGAAGAGCAGAACAGGCAGTGTGAAATGGCTTTGGTGAATTCATGATTAGCATGCAGTGGATAAACCTAAAGGAGAAGTTGGTGAATAACAGTTTCATTCATTTGTTCTAACCTTCGACAATCTCGGTTTCACCCTCAGACCAAGGTGAGTGGTTCAACACGCTGGGCCATCAGTAGCCCACGCCCACTCCTCTGCTGACAAGCGCTTTGAGGGAGAAAGCAAACTGAGCAGGGCTTCTCCACCGAGAAGTACTGCTCCAAGTAGAGTTCCAAGGAATATTTATGTGGCAGGTTATAAGAAAGCACTGTCTGATGATGTCAGGAGACTATGCTTGCTCAGAAAAGAATACTCATTTTTGTTCTCCTCCCATCACCTGCTGTTAGAGGACACAAATTAACATTACCTCTTTTCAACTAGTCACTTCACACAACACTTTCCGATCTTGCACACCCAAATGTGTATATTTCACTACAATTAGGGAACATTCACTTTTCCATTCACTTTAATTTTATATAATATGATTCAACACAACTCACTCAAAATATGATTTGATGATACAAGTGAGGGCGTCTCGGTGGAGGAGTGGTTAGCACATCTGCCTCACAGTTCAGAGTTCAATTCTGGCTCTTGCCCTCCTATGTGGAGTTTGGATGTTCTCCCCAAGCCCAAGTAGGTTCTCTTGGGGCACTCTGGCTTCCTCCGTCAATTAAAAAACATGAATTGCAGGTCTATTGGACACTCCAAAGTGTCCATACGTGTGATTGGTGCGTGAACGTTTTTTGTCTCTATGTGCACTGCAATTGGCTGGCAACCAGTTCAGGATGTCGCCTGCATACTGTCCAAAGACAATTGGGATAGGCACCAGCAAGCCAGCGCCCTTTATGAGTATAAGAGGCTACAGAAAATAGATGGATAGATGGATGATACAATTGAACCAATGAAGATACAATTCCATACAACCAATGCTAATTGACACATTTAATATTTAGTGGAAACTTGATTTAACAGGCAAATTCGAGAAGGGGCTTATCTGTTAAAGCTAATTGTTTGTTAAACTGAAGTAGCATGGTGGTCAAGAAACACAGCAAAAATTGTTGTTTTAAACTGTTTAAAAACCCAAACCACTTTAAACTGTTTGAAATGTTTTAATGTTCATTCAAACTTGCCTCACTGGTGCTTGTGGGTGGGATAATGGCATGCAGCTGGTCGTGTTCACGAGAAGCCATTTTGGCATGTATTGAATTTTCACCTCTGTTATGGTTTGTTGCAATAGATTTGCTCAGACTGGCCCATCTGGCCCATCCCTCACAGGGATGCAGTATCCTTTGATTCGTTGATATTCCACCATATTTTGGGATGATGGATATATGTATTCATAAAAAAATAATTTGCAGTAGATTTGAATGAAAAAATGAATTGTTCTTAGAAAAGACAATTTGGATCTTACAGTCAATCAAAACTTCACAGCATGACTAACAAACATTATGACACTACTCATGATGCAACACGATGGGATTCACTCCCATTAAGGTGCAATTTAATTAAGGTGCATTACAAAGCTACAAAAGATGTAATTTCCATGATAAATGATCATGGCCCGTTAAGTTTTCAAATTTCACTCATGCACTACATGAACAATACAGAATCCCTGTTGTAAACATTATGTATGACGCGTGACACATTAGTTGCACAATCTGATGAGAATCTGATACATAAAATATTTTTAAAAATTCTACTCGTGCAAGAATACTGTGCATCAACATAAAAGCAGCATTAGAAAATAGAAACGTCAGAGGTACATGTCAATTTGTTCAAAAATAGATTTAAATGGAGCGGCATTGTGAAAAATAGCACCTGCTCTTAATGGTTCTCAGCTCGTGTCAGTTTACTGCCATAGAGATGATGGATGGGCATTCTTGTAGGTTGTCAGCTTGACAATCAAATATGACACCCTGACATCCAATGCCAGAAAAATAACAACGTTGAAAGGTTTTGCAGTTTCACCTCATGTGAACGTCAAGGTAAGTGAAACATTAAACCCATAGCATCAATCCATTTTCTTAGGCTTAACCTGTTCACGGTCATGGGTGAGAAGTGAGTCTATTCCGATTGACGAGAGTGAGGGGCTTGGAACACCCTGGAATGGTAAATGTACAAGAGTGAGCCAAACCACCAGCTATGTATATGAAATTAACTCATTAAATGTTGCTTAACTACAATGAATCATCTGACAAAAGAAGTGCACTGTATATTTAAGACTAAAAGACGCACCTGATCATAAGCCGCAGTAACAAATAGAAGAGAAGAGAAGAGAAGAGAAGAGAAGAGAAGAGAAGACATAATATTTAAAGTATAATCAATAAAATTTAATATCGGCTATAAGCCATCGGTTGGAACAAAACTTATTTGGTACATGGAAAGATGATACAAGGAATTTTTTAAAAGTTTTCTCAAACTGCCTGTTTTCAGCAATAACATGTCTTCAACACAAACTGAACATGCCTACACATTCTAATGTACTTTGGAATGTGACAAATGAGCCTTCATTTATTTTTTATTTATCTATTTAGTATTTTGCTGAAGTCTCATTGTGGTAGTTCTGTCAGTGTAAATCAGATGAAAGACAACAAAGACATTCCTCTCTCCAGAGGCAGCCCTGGGAAGCTGGGGCTGGCTGGACCCCTGACCACCTGACCACTCCGAACAGTTAGGCAAATGGTCAGGTGCCAAGTTGGCAGAGGTGGACAAGGACAAATTTTAGAGAGCTTTTTTAGAGAACAAAAAGCCATGCGAGCATGCCATCCAGAATAAGAATTTTAATGTGTGGAATTACTATGAATATGACAATAAAACTCTTGAATCTTGACCTTACAAGCGAGCCTGCTCTTACATCAGTATGAAACTATTACTATTAGTACTACTGTACTAATAAGTACAGCAAAAACAAGCCCGCAGGAAAAGTATAACTTGTTTTATACTTGACGCACTGGCACGCGTTATTCAGCACTGTATACTCGGAGCAGCTTTTTCCCGCTGTCAGACAATATTCTCCCATGCTATAGGTGGCAGTAAATTCACTTTACAGCATACAAACTACACTTCTCTATAACAGAGTTAGAGAATCTTTGTTGATTCAAATGATCGAAACAGACTTCTCATCTCTCCCCTACATGGTGCTCGCTGGGAGTTGTTTACGGTATTTATATCACGGTATTCCTTTTTCAGACTAATCATAGTCATAATCATATCATAATCATCATAGATTTACTATAATGAAAATTCCCTTGTTGTGAAATATTTCTGGCAGCAAATATGATTTAGTTGTAGAGGAGTTCTCCTGTATTTTCAACCAAGATGCCTGAGTCTGAAAGGTCTTCATTTTCATCTACAACCAGCATTGCCAGGAAGCAGATTCCCCAAACGTGTTCAGGCCAGAACCACTCCAAGTGTTAAAGAAATTGAACCCAATGTATTTTCCTTTTGCGACCAAAACAACTGTCATGACCCTATGGGGTTGGCTGTATGTGTGTTGTTTTGTCTCTATCTGCAGGGGTTTTTAGGTAATTGCACTATTTTTCTGTTGCCGTCAATGCCACCGTGCAACGCGTCACTACAATTCTGGTCTGGTATTGGTCGGCGTCTATTCACGGATATGCTGGTCTGCTATTGGTCAGCCTCACTCGTTTCAAAATGGCGGAATGGTAAAGTTTTGTTCTATCATGACTGGTTACAAAACCGCATTTATAGTGCATTTTACTGCTTAATTCAAACTTGAATGGGTTAGCCACCAGTCCCAAGATTGCTTATGATGTTACAGAGAGAAGTATGAAGATGATATACAGTATATGGAAACGAAGCTGGAGATGATCAAGAAATACGAAGCTAGCCTAGCCTAGGCTACCCTTACTAGGGAATATGGCCATAACAAGCGGCACTCAAAGGTAAATAAATCCTTTCTGGTTGGTTTATTTATGATGTTTTCTGATTGTATACATGTGTATTATATATATGTAGCACTTACTATACTATTTTGTTACCAATTTTTTATATGGATGTACAATTTTGATGTTTTTGCCTGGGGTTATATATGCGATAGCTATTTAACAGAGGTTTGGATTGCCCGCCATACGGTGAATTCGCCCTACGAGCCCAACCGAGGAACGGATTAATCTCATTACACAGGGTCCCAATGTATTGAGTTTATTTGTGAATGTCTGATTTCACAGAATCCATTGAAGCTTTTCCCCTGGTGGCAAGTAAAAACAAATGCAGATGCCGCACTGGACTAACAAACTGCAAGGTTCAAAGAGAGAGAAAAAAGTATTGGTTTATATTTCGAAATTTACGGTAGCAAATTACAAACTTAAATTCCAGCGCATTTATTCAGTGAGGAAAAAAAAAAAAATCATACTAAGAAATAATTGTTACATCACATGATGTCAATCAATCAATCAAATTTTATTTGTATAGCCCTAAAAGGCAAACATTCTTCTGCTGCATAATCTCTCAAAATCATCTAATTCGGTACTTTCCTATACAATTTCCTCATGAGTCTCCTTTACAAGTTTTGATTCTGTGTCCGCTGAACTATTAAGACTTTCAGTAGCAGAGTGTGTTTCATCACTAATAATGGGATTAATTTCAAAGCTGATAACCATAGGTGTTAATAATTATTTATTGAACAAATTTCTTAATAGCACCCCCATGACTGCCCAACCTAACTGTTGGCTCTGACCCTAAACTTTAATACTGCACTTTGAAACCCTAACCATAGACTTAAACTCTACAGTACATTAAAATGCTGACCTTGATTTAAAAATCCCAACCCTAACCACTTTCAAATGTGACCTCACACATTGTAACAGCTGACATTCAAACTTAATTTTGCAAACTCACCATTGAAATCCTGACTGATTTGTTAGCGCTGTCTATATGGTTCAGTGGGTCACATCTCTTATGGTGCACATATGGTGGTGTAGAAATCAAATTATTTTCATGGATATTTTGGACCTGAACTTTTTTAACACATTTTTAACCGTCAGAAGTAGGAACATGCCCTGCAATTGGCCAGAAAGCCAGAGACCCGCGTAATAAGAAGCGGCGGCTTGTTAAGTGCGACCGAAGCAGGAGAACAACGCTGGGTTATTTCTCGCCAGCCCATGTGTATCTGCCCTGAGAATCCAGCCAGCGAACCTAGTAATCGCCTGCTCTGTAGGTTTTGTTGATACTTTGATATTCCGAGTTTTTCCCTATTAATAGTATGTTTTCTCTGTTAATTTTTTTCGTGTGTTGTCGTTCTCCTGTGGTGTGTATTTTTTGCATGGATAATTTTATTTCTCTCTTTTGGTTGCAGTTTTAATTTTTGCTCCAAGTCTCAGTTGTACTTTACCTTTTTGGCATTTTTTGGCAGTTTTTCTTCCAAACTGTGATTCTTGTCGATAAACCTTGTTGGAACATTCAGTGTGCCTCCTGTCTGATTGGGCACAGACTGCACTATCACTTACTCCTGAAGTCTGTGGATTGTAGTCCAATTTCTGCTTGTGTTTTGAGATTAATTCGTAACAGATTGAAGAAAAAGTATTCACCAGTTTGTTTATTGCTGCACAATGTGGAATGTTTGTGATTTTATGTGAATATGTCCAAAGCTAGCCTATAAAACTGCAGACTTGTAGCCTCCACCGTATGCATGAAATACCAATATTGCGAACATAAATATCACTGTTTTCATTTTTGCTAGATTCTATTTGCGAAAGTATATTCAGTATATATCAGTATATTGACAGCATTAATATATATATATATATATATATATATATATATATATATATATATATATATATATATATATTAATATATAATATTAATATATTGACATCACAGCCACAAGTCAAGGCTCATGCGCACTACCTAAACATGTGCACCTAGAATGAGACATAACTTTCTAATTAAAAACATCTTTAATATTTTACTTTAAAATAAAAGTCAAAGTTAAATTATCAGCTAAATTTTATAATTCAATAAAAGAAATATTTTCTTTTAGGTTGAAATACAGTTCAAAGATGCTAAATATTTATTAATCATTGAAACCTATAGAATTTAAAGAATATAAAGGGTCAGGGCTGGTTTTGGCAAGGCCACCGCAACATAGCTCATCCTCAGCCTCGAAATCGCTTAATGTAGGACCTAGTAAAAACACGCTCACATACAAACATAATTTATGTCCACACATAAAGCAATGTTAAAAAGACAAGCAATTAAAACTCATGCTGGATCATTTATTTTACATCCAAGTACCGTATATACATTACGCGTAGTTGTCTTGAAGAATGCGAGGCAATTAAGCTGGTGTGCAGGTCAACGCTTATGTATGAAAGCATCAAACTACAGCCTAACATTAAAGGTTAGAGGAAGACTTAGGGTCCAAATTATTTCATATATTCTGTCTGTAGTTTAGAAACATGTTGCATTTTTTGTGTGTCTGTCTTGTTGAAATCAGAAACATGTATCTCAACTCTTAATTGTCAGCACAATGCCAGCACTCACTAGCACAGTGGTTCTCAAAGTGGTGTTCATGGGCTCCCGAGGGTCTGTGGCCTGACTCGTGGGGGTCTATGAAATAATTTGGGTGTTTTGGAATTGTTTGGGTACCTCGGTGGAGCAGTGAAACGCACCTGCGCCTTATGGTCCAAGGAACCCAAGTTCAAATCAACCTCGCTCTGGCCTTGCTGTGTGGAGTTTGCATGTTCTCTCCGAGCCCGTGTGGGTTGTCTCCGTGCACTCCGGCTTCCTCACACATTCTAAAACCATACATGGCAGGTGAAATGGATATACTAAAATTGTCCTTAGGTGTGATTGGGTGCGTGAATGGTTGTTCATCACTGTGTGCGCTGCAGTTGGCTGGCAACCAGTTCAGGGTGTCCTCAGCCGACTGCCTGAGGCCAGCTGGGATGGGCATCAGCAAGCCTGTGACCCCTATGAAAATGGATCGATGGATGCAACTAATTTAGTTTATCTTTCAACAGTTACAGATTTGTGCCTTGTTGGGCTTAGTCTGTTTTTTGGCGCCGCCTAAAGGAGTGAGAGCTGACTACTAACGGAACAAATTAAAGAAGAGTTACCCTCATTTGCTGTTCGCTGTCTGTCTTCTTATGTAGAAGCCATTGGGACATCTAAGGAAGGACAGAACATTGCGTTATTAATCAAAACTATGTATATTTATGTTAAATATATTTTATATTATATTGTGAGTGTATTCAAGACTCTTCAATGATGCAATCAATTCAACCAGTTTAATATATTTTCAAAAATGTAATCATTTTCAAATCTGTCAAAATGCATTTTGTGTCTACAATCGTTTGCTAAAAGGAGATGAAGCTAGCTACCTTTCTGGGGGAAATTGAACTGGTTTGTTTTAAGGAGGTGTGCAATTTGCAATTTTTATTTTCTTAACTTCAGCATAGCTGAAACGTAACAAATATACTAGTTGTCAAACTGAATATGTTGCTGAATAAAATGGGCACTTATGCTTGGCCTAAATATTTTTTTGTTTGTTTTGTTTGTGAAAAGATTTGCAATGGGGGTCCTAAGAAAATGTGCTTTTTAAAAGTGGTCTCTGACTCCAAAAGGTTTGAGATGTAGGAGACCTAAAACTGTGTACTATTTTCTAGTTCTAGTCCACCACCCGTAGAGATTAGGGCAGATTGGAAAACTTGTTCCTGTAAATATTACAGGCAACAAATGTACCCGGCAACAGCGATGTACGAAAATACTGTAAGTTTCTACAGTACCTTACTGCACCTATAATTTGTAGTATAACACAATGTAGTTTAGGGTTAAGGTAGATTTTTAATTTAACTGGATATAAATTTACAAAAATTAATAAAAATGTACTGTATTATATATTATTGTAAATATTCCTTGGACCTCTATATTTTTGATTACTATTGGCAGTAAAACACTGATATTGGGTGATTAGGGGAAAAAACTGTAATTTTGAAAATTTTGGACAACAACTATCTGTATGTTGAAAATAGTTTGACGGCATCATTTCGTATTTTATTAAGCGACAGAATTCAAAGTGCGTAGCACCAAATTACACAATTGAAAGTATACCCTCACGTCATTCAGGCACTTTCGAATTAATGTAGCAGCAAGAAAGCAAGCAAGAAAGTGTCAACCGGCGAACGCTAATGTAAAGTTACTTCATAGAGCGCAAACGTATCCAAAACAATACATCCAATGCAGGCAAAATAAACCAAATTATAAAGAAAGAAAGACAAACGCTTTACCAGTTGACACACACTGGGTCAAGGCCGAGTGTTCTGATGTGTTCCGCCGCACAGGCTGCACCAACTGAAATGCACTTATAACAAACTGGAGTTCTGTTGAATAAGACCCCTTTAAACAGACACTAAGAACAACATTTACTTCTTCATCTTTCATCCAAGTTTTAATGAGACACTCAGTTGACACATGGCTGTTGTGATTCTGGCACGACTGTGCCACGGGTACTGAATGTAGGAATAAATTATTATGCTTGCACAATGCACATACACCATGCATATTTCCAAATACTGTGTATACCCTGCAATGTGCCCCTATGGTTACAGGTATGTATTTGGAAACACTGTAGTTGATTAATGATTGTCTTAAAATCCAATTTTCCTTTGTGAGCTTTTTTCTTTTAGTCTTTTTATCTTAACTGATCCACACTGAGATCTGTGCAAGTCAATGTTACTCGTTGTGGTGAAAATTCCACTTTTTAGCAAATTCTTCATATTTGAAATTTGAACACCTTTATTATCTTAAAAGGAATTATTTCTGGATTGTGATCGAGTGTTTAAAAAGGTATTATTTCTGTGTTTCTGCATTTTGTGTCTTATAATTTCTCCAGAGACAGTCTTCAGAAAATATTTGACAAGATGCTGTATTATAACTGATGTTAATTTAGAGCCAACCCATGACTTCATACTCCCTGTTTGCGTTTTTCTTCTCCTAAATGTTACTTGTGCATGGTTTGAGACATTTCTTTGCTCATTGCAGGGGTTTTGACGAGAGACTTGTTCACTTTGAATATGATGCCATCCACAACAGTCACTTCTGTTGTATGCATTCAGTATTCCTGTCTTGCAGCCAGACATGTAGGTCTTTTTTCATGCATCCTCTTGGTGTTGTCTCTTTTGTGTTCTCAAGGTCTGGTCTGTTTCTGTCACTTTTCTGAGCTTGTCTCTTCTCTCTTCAGAGACTGAAAGGGATGACACAATCATATCCACATAAGCCTGTATTTCACTATATTTTAAAGTTTAGTACCCTCTTTCATTTGTATCAACTGCACTAGAAAGTTACTCTGCATCAAATATACTGTACTTGCCTGGTATATAAATGCATAATTTGTAGGGCTGTATCGTCATTCATTTTATCCATGTTGAGCGGTGACGGGGTGGGGATTTCAACCCTGGGCCTTCAATGGCGACATATTTGTGGCTGTCTAATATGCCTCATAATAGCATCAATGTGACACCAGGGCTCGAGTGTCGCACATATACATCACATCACCTTTTATGTATACAAGTTAATCAAGCAACACCATTTACAGAGCATTTAAAATCAATTATTTTTAAGAACCTGTATTTTTGACACTTAATTTTGTTACCATTGATTTAATAACTCATAAACATGACAAAAACAATAAAAACAATGCCCTTTTCATTCACCAAAGGGCATCTGCACAGTGCGTCATTCTTTGAAAATAAAATCCATCCTTTTTTCTTTCCTTTAGAAGACTGCAATGGCCCCTCCGTGAGTCGTCCCGTGATCCGTAGAGCAACATTGTCTGGGGTTTTATGCCCCTGGAAGGGTCTCCCATGACAAACAGGGCCTAGGTGGAGGGCCAGACTAAGCACAGCTCATAGACCCTTTATGATCAGTAACATTATTGGATCTCGTTTTCCCTTGCACAGACGCGGGTTATCGGGGCCCCCCCTCTGGAGTCAGGCCTGGAAGTGTGGGTCATTGGTGAGCGTTTGGGCCTGCACCCATGGGGCAACATGCCCCCCCCCCCCCCCCCCCCCCCCCCCCCTTCACACACACACACACACACTTCACCACCTGTGGGGGGGCCAAAGGGGTCTGGAGTGCAGAGAGCTGGGCAGCGGCCATGGGTGGGGACCTTGGCGGACCCATCCTCGGCTACAGAAGCTAGCTCTTAGGACATGGAATGTCACCGCTCTAGCAGGGAAGGAGCCTGAGATGGGGGACTTCATTGCTCACGTGGGCAATGGCAGTGAGACTGGAGGGGCGTGATTGGGAGGAATGGCTCAATCTAAGCGGTGCTTGGTTAATGAACTTCTGTGCTCGTCACTGATTGTCCATGATAAACACATCTTATTTTCTAATTACAACATATACTGTACCAGGACTTTACTACATAACTTTCTTAAAACAATACCCTTTCATGATTTGTGAAAGGACATTGAATTTGTTTATGGCAAAAGAGTGTTTTGAGAAAAAATTAGCTGCTCTGGACCAAAACATAAAGAAGAATGACCGATGACAGAGGTACCATTCATTTTACTCATTATGTCCCAGTTTTTCTTTTAAGTGCTATGTGATTTTTTTCTTTTTTTTTTTTTTGTGGGGGGGGGGGGGGGGGGGGGGGGTAGGCTAATAGATAGTGCACTGGCCCTGTAAGTAGGTTAAAGAAAACACTGTGGTACTAACTGCTAAGCTTCCTAGAAAATACTTGTTCTGCCACAGATTTATACCGTAGAAAATGTTGTGTCTAAGAGTCTATTCTTAGATTTCACCTCCCTTTACTACAAGGATGGTTAGAGTAGCAGTGATTATATTCCTTATTGCATGCCAAGTAAATATAAGCACTCTTTCATATAAATACATGTATTTTCTCAATATCTTAAATGGCATTTTTGTCATGCATCTTGTTAGGAAGTGTGTGGTCCTATGTGCCTCCCCATTAGCACTAATGAAAAATTAGGCAGCCTCAGCATTTAAATTGCCCACCCCTGCTGTTTAAGAAAATCAATGCTTTTCTTAGATTTTATTTTGAAGTTGTACGTTTGAAGCAATCATTGTGGTCAACACCGCAACCTCGAATTGAAGAAGGAATGGCCTATTAGTATGCCAGATCGTGGTAATAGACATAAACCGGAGAAGTAAATTTAAATTCCAGTCCTCGTGCGTTAGCGCATTACTTCCGCTCCTTGTTTTGCTGATTTGCTTGTTGTGCTTCAATAAAAAAAAAAAAAATTAAAAAATGCTTACCATACTGAAAAATGTACAAAGTAAAATTCACGTTTTGCAAATACTCTTTCATTTTGGAATTGAAATGAAACTATAACTGTGCTTGTAACGGTTAAAAAAAAAAAAAAACGCTGTTACATAATTTTTCTCTCAACACTCATGACTGAGGAAAGGATTTTTATATCACTGTATGTATTTTTATTTACATTTTGGACAACGTGTAAACTTAATTGTATTTGGACTTTGTATGCTCATAACACGGAAGAAACAGGATAAGACCTGCTACTTTAAATACATTTGATAATTATGGTATGAATTAAATGATTATGTTGTGAATTGTTTCATCAAAAGCCACTGGTGATTTATTTATTTATTTATTACAGAGCTTTGTTTTGAAATCGCACCGGAAGCTTTTTTCCTTTTAGAAAGATATTGGTTTCGGTTCATAGTAGGCTGACACAAAAAACAAGATTGACAGGTCAGTGTAAATTTCGAAAGTTTTTAAAAATTTCTTAGCGGAATCGTTGTGTACTGATGACGCATATGTTTATTCTCGGTTCTAAATTTAAGCGTCGTTTTCCTTTTTACGGGATCCCCCCGTTTACCTTTTCTGATTTATCTGTTATGTTTGTGAAATACCTTTATTTCCTACAGTACGTATTGGCATGATAGATTATTACTGTTCTTTGTAACGTTGTTTGCAATAAAATCAGAATCGCCAGTAGGTTGCTAACATGAAAGTCAGGTTTCTTCGTAGTGTTACTATACTTCCTTGTTATTTGAGCTGTATTTTGTACGGTGCCAAATTATTAAAGATGTTTAGTATTTGTTCGTGGGCAGATGTGTGGTGAATATGGTGAATTTAATCATGCTTGTCTTGTGTTTTAATCAAATACAGGATGCATGTCGAGTTGTTATTAGTTGCTAAGACTAGTTTTAAATAGGTATGTTTGTCGTATGGAGCGCATTGTTTTAGTGCGTTGATGAAACCCAGGCGGACGCATTGACTTTAGGAGTGTCTTTTTACAGACATGGCTGTATTTGACAACTGCTCTGTGCTTTTGGACCTGAAGAACTTGCCGTTTAAGCAGAGGAGAAGTCTGAAGTTGTCAGTGACGGAAAACGGAGGAAGCCTTTGTTTTGTTGTCACCAAACAAGTAAGACCGGTGTTCTACTGTGCATAACTGCATAACTACTGTCCCCCCGTTTTGATTGTTGTTTTGTTTAGGTTATTAATTAATGAAAAAAAAAATCGATATTTTTTCGACCATACAAACAGCAAATTCAACGTGTTCTTATAAAACTCTATAAATTAACTAAAATGTCATTTAGCAAGCAAGAATTACATCAGTTATATGTATAAATGCAAATACCCAACCAACTACAGGAAGAAAGTTTATTCCTTAATTAATTTTTTTAATGCTACTTTTTGTTTTAATTAAAAAAAAAAACTATTACACTTCACAAAATTACATCTGAAGTCTCACAATGTCAAGAAGAGGTTCACATATTTCATATTTTTGGAACTTGTCCAATTTCCCATGACAAATATGTTATTGCTAATTTTCGGGCCAGTGCAAGTCTCGTTTAGTCTGCTTGTGAATTTGGTTGACAGGCTACACCTCGCTGGGCATTCCGGCAGACATGCAGTGCTAATTTTGCTACAAAAAAGCAGATTACATTTTAGACTACCTAAAAGGTGGGTGTTTCTTTTGTAGCGCAAGTTTTGTAAATGCAATTTTGGTGAATTAGACGGTGGCGCTTGTAGGCAGATTCTGTGGTCCTTATTGTGTCGTAGATTGAATTGTATTTCATTCATAAGTGTTACAACAGCATGAAACAATCTGTCTGTTTTATTATCAAAATAATGTCCCTGAACATGTAATAATTATTACCATCTATCCATCCATCGGTCCATCTGTCTATATATCCAGCCTTCCAACTTTTACTCACAAGTGTCGCAGGCATGCTGGAGTCTATCCCAGCTGTCTTCGTGCAGTATGCTGGGAACACACTGAAATGGATGCCAGCCAATCACAGAGCACACACTGACAAAAACCCATGCACAACCACAAGCACACTCAAGGGCTATTTAGAGTGACCAATATACCTACCAGGTATACCAGGAAACTGAAGTACCCGGAAATAACCCACTCAGACACAGGGAGAACATGCAAGCCCCACACAAGTCGGCAGGAACCGGAAGTGAATCTGCGAACTCTGCACTGTGAGGCAAACATGTTAATCAGTCTAATCATTATTCACTTCAAATATAATTTAATAGCAACCTTGAATCACACACAGTCTCAGTTCAAATACAAGGTAGTACAGTCCCCCTGAATTATCATATGAATCAATTGTGGAGAAACAAAAAATAATCATTATCATTTCTATCTTGTAATAGCATGTCGTGACCAGTCGGGACAACTATTGTGAGAGGGGTACGGTTGCGTTTGCCAGGCGGTCTCTCAACTGCACTCACCAATGACATCATCCACACGAGGAGATCCTAGAAATTACCTCGATGTGGGCACGCCAATGTCACACACGGACCAGCGAGTCTGTTTCTATTCCCGCTACGTTAAAGTCCTCTTAGGCTTTACATGCCCTAATTTTTTAATGTAAATGAGGGATAACACCAGGCTTGTCTCGTTCCGTTCCTCCATGGCCCTCAATAAGACAAACCGTGTTATGCCTTATTCTGTGCAAAGCCTTGGAAAATACCATAAGTGAGAAAACTTCATTCATATGCAGATTTAAAGTGCACTTTGCTCTAGACTTGCATTCTGCACAAACATAGGGCCCCCGGTGTTGGTTTTCAGGTTTGCCGTTTAATGCAGAAATTTCTAGACATTCTTTTAATCTTTTGAAAACAATAACTATGTGTAAAGTGTAAAGTGAGAGACATTTTTCTTTTATGATTGGATTGTATTTACACAGTTGTTGAACCTTGCCTTGCTGAGCCTTTCTTGGATGTTCCTTCTATACCAGGCATGTCCAAAGTCGGTCCTCGAGGGCCTCCTATCCTGCATGTTTTTGAGGTTTCTGTCCTCTAACACACCTGATTCAAATGTTTATTTGTACGATGGAAATGTCAAAAACATGCAGGATAGTGGCTCTTGAGGACCGGCTTTGGACATGCCTGTTCTATACTCAACCATGAAACTCACTTGTTTTCACCTAACCTCTTCACTTATGGAATGTTTCGGACAGGTGTTTTTAACTTTTTCTCAACTTTCACAGTCTTTTAATGTCCCAGTCCTAGCTTTGTTAGAAAGTGTTGCAGGGGTCACGTTCAAAATGAATGATTATTTATAACTAACTACATTACTCTATTAAAATAAGTATGTAACCTATGAACACAACTGTAGATCACTCTTGTTCAGCAGTACAATGTACATATTGGTGTACCTTGAACCAACAGTAGAACGCCTCGATAAAGAAATCATATTTGCAGCCAGAAATTTTTCACAACGGGGGACTTTTCACAATAGCAAATCTATGTCTCGGACGTAAACATAACAAACTTGTTGTGGAATCTACAATCTGACTGAAGTTAAAAAAAAAAACCATCCAACATTAAAAAAAAAAAAAAAACAGAGTAAGAAACTGCCAAATCTACAATAAGCTTTCATTTTCATCGTTACATCAATTTCTTGCATAATGTATTTCACTTTGCTTCATCCATCTTTCATCTTTATTACTTTGAACCTGTTTTCAAGTGTTAAGCTTGGTTTAAGCTTGACACGAACATGAATGAAATGATCCATGCATCAAATGACGTGATTTCGGCAACCATGCCCCTCCGCGCAGAGTCCACAAGGAACGTATTTTTAGCAACACGTGTCTTCCGGAATTTCTTTACGAGCAGACAACATGGTGGAGGAACTATTCCTTATTCGATGGTTAAAATAATAACCGATAAATTGTTGAGACCATAGGTGAGAGTAGAAACGTAGATCGGCTGGTAAATGTAAAGCTTTCCCTTTGGGCTCAGCCAGACAGATACTGACAAAAACCACTATTCATAACTACAGTTCCATCCGCAGGTGAAATATTGACTACAAATACTGATTGTCCAGTTGTGTGCTCTCGAACACAATTTTTTTGCCACTTGTATATTTTGTATATTAAAGTAAAGATGTATAACTAATAATAAATGAATCATTGCTGTTTAGTTGGCTGATCCAGTGAAACCCCGCTGCCCCACCCCCAACCCTGGAATGTAAATGAAAGTAAAAAAACATGTAAACCTCTCCACAAGGTAGGGTGAATACACGCCCACCCTTTTGTGGAGAGGTTTACATGTTTTTTTACTTTCATTTACATTCCAGGGTTGGGGGTGGGGCAGCGGGGTTTCACTGGATCAGCCAACTAAACAGCAATGATTCATTTATTATTAGTTATACATCTTTACTTTAATATACAAAATATACAAGTGGCAAAAAAATTGTGTTCGAGAGCACACAACTGGACAATCAGTATTTGTAGTCAATATTTCACCTGCGGATGGAACTGTAGTTATGAATAGTGGTTTTTGTCAGTATCTGTCTGGCTGAGCCCAAAGGGAAAGCTTTACATTTACCAGCCGATCTACGTTTCTACTCTCACCTATGGTCTCAACAATTTATCGGTCACGACCGAGAAAAGAAGATCCTGAATATAAGCTCGGACTTTCCCCTAGTAATAGCGAGCTGAGCTAGATATAGTTTGCTGCTTGGCTTTCCATGCAAAGATATACAGTAAAACTCCTCGACAACGAAACCTGCATGTGTGAAAAAAATCCCCCATTGTCAAAAAAAAAAAAAAAAAACATGCATTGAAGCCCTTTCCTCTTCTTACTTCCTCATACAACGACTACAAATAATAATATAAAATAATTCTTTTTGTGACTGATTAACGCAGTGGTTACTCCCTGTGGGGATGGGGTAAATTCATTGATATTACTACAGAAAATCTAGTAAACATATGAACAAATTTCTATTAAGAAAGAGCTTTGGCACTCTATTTTGCCATCTTGTAACTTGATAAGAATACAGTATCATCAAAATTCCAAAAGAATAGGCCTAGGTAAATGTATAAACAAATAGGTGGGCAATTACTGTACACACTAATTTTCAGGGAAAAAAAAAAAAAAAAATTGGCATCACCCACCTATTTTCAATGTGTAAAGCACCATTACTAACACTCAATTTTTTGCCTCATTCACAGTGCTCCTTCGTCGTAGTCAGCAACATTTCACACCTTACCCCGAACAGGCTGCGCAGCATCTGCAGGTTCCAAACGCCAGTGGTGGCGTTGGATTATGTGCACAGTTGTTTGCAAAGAGGCATCCTTCTGCCTGTGGATGACTACAAGATTGACATCCCTTCCATTGATGCGTCCTCTCACATTCTTCCTTCCTCAACAAAACTAAGTCCTTTCAAAGATGAAGGTAAAATTTAGTTTGCAGCCATATAAGATGAACATTTAGTTCCAGCTGCTTGGATCGAGTCATACGCCGTTCATGGGTGCTTTCCAGATCAGATTATTTCATCATTACGTCCTAAAAAAAAGGGTGGAATGCCCTCTCTGGGTTGGTGATGATGTCCTGCCCCAAGTAGAGAAGTTTATGTATCTTACAGTCTTGTACATCGACATTATATGCCGTTATTGCGGGCTGGTCTGTCGCATGAAGAGAGAGGTGAGCCGAAAGGTGAAGGTTATTCTATGTTTCTGCTCTCACCTATGGTCACGAGTTGTGAGTCATGACCGAAAGAACAATATCGCGGATACAAGCGGCCGAAATGAGTTTCCTCCGAAGCTCGGTCATCTGGGAGGGTCTCAGTGTCGAGCCGCTGCTCCTCCGCATTAAAAGGATACAGTCGAGGTGGTTAAGGCATCTGGTTAAAATGCCTCCCTGACGCCTCCCTGTTAAGGTGTTCCGGGCATGTCATACCTGGAGGAGGCCCCAAGACTGGACGAAGTAGCCGGAGAGAGGGAAGTCTGGGCTTCCCTGCTCAAGCTGCTGCCCCCGGATAAAATGGTAGCTGATGGATGAATTATGTGATTCTATTAAATACTGTATGTAATTCACCACAAGTAAATTATGTTCACCACATAGCTTTTTTTTTTTTTTTTTTTGATAAGGGCTTCTTACTACCGGTACTCAATTTTTATCTGCTCATTGGGTGACATAAAGAAGGTCAGCTGATTGGCTCATTTGTATGTAAAGGCACTTGACCTTAACTGAAGAGCGTGCTTCATGTACTATTAACTAAGTGACAAGACAAATAGAGCCTTTCTACCTTTGGTTCTCAAAGTGCTTTAGACCAGTGGTCCCCAACCCCCAGTCCGCGGTCCGTGGATCAACTGGTACCGGGCCGCGTGGGCTGCACTCGAAATAATGTTTTGGAGATGATTTAGTTTAATGGTACGTGCACACCGAACCGTAACGAGGCGAAAAAGCGGGGAGTTTTGAATTGTAGTCAATGGAGTTCGCGTGACTGGGCGCGAATGCACGTCGGGCGATGCTATGGACGCGAATGGAGCGATGCGAATGGCCGCGCGCGGTCACGAGAAGCGAAATTTTGCCTTTTCGCGTGAAGTTAATTTTTTACTTTTTCCTCATTTCGCGTCGCGACAGCCAATCAACTTCGGGAACATTCAACGGGTCACGCAGGGGGCAGGAATGAATCATGGCGGCCACTTTGCGGTCACCGGGAGCGAACCAACAGGGCCAGCTGAGCTTTCAATACAAAACAGAGTCAAGCAAGAGCCCTCACCTGGCTTGTAGAAAGACAGAAGCGAGAACTTGGAGTAACTGGTTTGCTTCACTTCACAGCTGTTGAACCGTAGTTACTGTGCTAAGCTAACGATAGCGCAGCATTGTCAGCACAATATTTAGCACGGTCTCGGCCACGGCAAGATTGCGACATTGAAAACTTCTGGCGCCGCCTTTGGCCGCTGTTGATATTTCATATATTACATACATAGTAAGAAGGATGATGTGGCTCTTAGGGCAGACCCCCTCCCCCCGATCCACAATATAAATGTAAGGCGTTGACCGGTCCGTGGTGATCAAAAGGTTGGGGACCACTACTTTAGACTAACTAGTTATTTACAGTACGTACTGTTGCCACGGCATCAGGAGAAACTGGGGCTTCATTGTCTTGCTTAAGGATACTTTGACATGGTCGAGGATCAAACTCACAGTAGTTACTGTGCTAAGCTAAAGATAGGGCAGCATTGTCAGCACAATATTTAGCACGGTCTCGGCCACGGCGAGATTGAGACATTGAAAACTTCTGGCGCCGCCTCTGGCCGCTTTTGATATTTCATATATTACATACATAGTGAGAAGGATGATGTGGCTCTTAGAGCAGACCCCACGGTCCACAATATAAATGTAAGGCGTTGACCGTTCCGTGGTGATCAAAAGGTTGGGGACCACTGCTTTAGATTAACTAGTTATTTACAGTACGTACTGTTGCCACGGCATCAGGAGAAACTGGGGCTTCATTGTCTTGCTCAAGGACACTTTGACATGGTCGAGGATCAAACTCACAGTCAATCAGATGGGAGACCACCACCCTATTACTAAGCCACACTTTATACAAACCACTGAACTTTTTGTTTTTTATGCCTGATAAGGTAAATGTTCATGCTGTATTCACACAGATTTTTTGACAGCTATTCACAGTTCAATTTTGGTCGTGGACAGTATAAAAGGTAAATTCTTAAGAACTGAGTCACTGTTTCGATTAAACTTAGTGTTGTCATGTAATACAGGCTGTATTACATGACAACACTAGAGGTAAAATCAACAATAAAATTGAACACAGACAAGATATGCTTAGTGATACACAAAGGCACTTTGACAAGCAAGTTCCACCATATTTTTTTCAGACTGTTTCTTATTGATTGTCTGGAGCTGAAATGTGAATGTGATTCTTCAGTTTAGTTGATATATTCTTTTTTTTTGACATTGATTTCTTTTTCTTCTTCACAAAATCATCTTCTTTCCCCTATAGTGGTTACTGGAGCCTGGAGACATGTACTTCTTGTAGAGCAGAGGTCTTCAGTCCTGTTCCTTGAAGGCCTGTGTTCTGGATGTTTTAAATGTCTCCATGACACAAGACACCTGATCCAAATGTTCAAGATTGTCATCCAGCTTCTGAAGAGCTTGCTCATTTTCTGCACATTTGAATCAGGTGTGTTACAACTAGAAGACATACAAAACATCCAGGACACCAGCTCTTGAGGACGCTATGGCAGCAAACTGAGGCAATCAGTCAATTGGAATTGGTTTGGCTTTGCAGCATCA
This sequence comes from Hippichthys cyanospilos, assembly GCF_059441005.1. Taxonomy (NCBI): domain Eukaryota; kingdom Metazoa; phylum Chordata; class Actinopteri; order Syngnathiformes; family Syngnathidae; genus Hippichthys; species Hippichthys cyanospilos. The sequence continues at coordinate 4,046,062 of NC_142373.1, forward strand.
GACAATGAGAAACAGTCTGCTGCAAAGTATGTTTAAATTACAGGGGTGTCAAACTCATTCTTATCGAGGGCCACGTTGCAGTTACAGTTTCTGTCAGAGGGCCGGGATGACTGTGATAAAATACATTTTGGATGTATTTGTCACACTTCCAAATAGTTTTGAAATCAGAGAGAGGGTGAGGGGAAAAAAGTGCAAATTGACATACAAATGTGATATTTTGACCGGAAACTTGAATTGGAATGGGCGTTCACGCGGGCCGCATGAAATGATGTGGCGGGCCGGATCTGGCCCCCGGGCCTGGAGTTTGACACCCATGGTTTAGAACATCCATCTATCCATTTTCGAGAGCCGCTTATCCTCACAGTGGTCGCAGACTTGCTGGTGCATGTTCAAACTAAATCGAGAAGCACGACTTTTATGATTTCAATATTTAAGTTGAGGCATTTGAAGTAAGTATTGCACTGTGTGTGACATAAAAGGAAAAGCTTTAGTTTGACAAGACAGAAGCTCCATACAGGGCAATCACTGAGTCAATTGTACTAAACATTGTCAAAGTGAAGTTGCCAGTTTATTTCATTAGCCACATATTGATTCACTTCAATGGTCGGTGCAAACGGTGTATGATATATGAGAATCTCCTGAAAATAATCTTGAACATTTTGAACATTGCCTTTAATATAATCTCCGTTATGAAGATGGAAAAAAAAATCAAATTTGAGTTAAAAAGAAAAAAAAGTTTTTTTTTTCTATTGAAGCCACATCCCCCAGCCATAGTTTGTTGGCAGGAGAAAGGAAGCTGCAGGATGGAATATATGGTATATGGGTGTAGTTGGGTGGAAAAACTGTAAAAGATTTAGGTTTTGCTTGCACAAATCCCACCTTGATATATGCCCACAAGCAGTGCAGATAGAGTGCCATAAATATGAGGCGCAGACGTGAGGACTAATGGAAAAACAGCCAATGCAGCATGTGCACTCTCCTCTGTTTACACAGTGCAGACAGATTGAATCAGATCCAACACCCACCCAGTTTCAGCCAAGCGACTCTTGGCTCTTGGCTCTTGGCGCTTGTCGATCACGGCCTTCATTTGCTCGTGGTGCCGACACGAATCAAAGAGTTGTGCTCTCTCTTGGCTGATGTATTGGCCTGTTGATAAAGCGTCTGCGTTAGGCTCACTCGGCTCGACACAGACGGCTCGAGGTCATGCAAAGGTTTCTAACGACAAACTGGTGCCGCAAAAAGATTGTGAGGCTGCAGATCAGGTGTGTGTCGGAGCTTAAAGCCACATTTCTTTGGAAGTACATTGTTATGGGTGTGGATTCCCTCTTCCTCCAGGCTGCCACAAAGCAAATGACACTGCTGTATCGTGACTAACTGTGAGTGCGTGACTGTGTTTGTATTTGCAGTGAGCGGAGCTGTAGTCAAGCCTTCCAAGGAGGAAACCTCCATTCTAGATAAAAGTGAAAGCATACTGGGCAAGTCCAGGTATGTAAATTGTATAATGCTTGGGCACAGAAAATTGTTGGATTATCAGAATAAATTAGGTACAGTAAAAGAACCAGTAACACAGCATAATTAACCTGTGGACTCATGGGCTCTGGTTCTCTTCGCCCTATTCACATAATTAATTTATGTTTTGAAGCCACGGTTCTTTGCTGCAATTGTGAAAGTGGCTGGTACTATTGTCACTACACATTATAGGTACCCACCGATGCACAGTGTTCACCTGCACTTTTAAATGCATGTAAACATGTCTATCTTAATGATTTTACCAGTAAAAACCTGGCTTAATACTCCTAGGCTATTTGATTAGAAACTAAATACCCCCAGGGCCAATACCAATTATTAGTCATCAAAGATGCCAATAACATTCAATATTCATTTTCATGAGACAGAAACATTTCTGTATAATATTAAAAAATATATATATATATGATAAAACACCATGTCTTTAAATATATGTTTATTGAACAAAATTTTACTTTGTGTCATTTTGATTGTGTTTTTTTTAGTTGTATTTATAGTTATTTCAGAAAAGTTACATCTTTGTTGTAAAATTCAAACACAATTCAGGGCATGCCCAGGCCCCAGGGTCTCCCTTTAGTTTTATACAGTAAAGAAAGTATCGTCCTGCGATTTGCTAGTGACCAGTCCAAGGTGTCTCTACCTACTGTCCGAAGACGGCTGGGATAGGCACCAGCAAGCAGGCAACCCTGATGAGGATAAGCAGCTAGGTTTATGAATTAATTAGCTAATAATAATTCAATAATCCATTAAATGTAATATACAGTATCATACTATATAGCATATAAACAGTAATTAATCTGCTTATATAAACAGTAATTAATCTGCTTTATATATTTTTTTTATATCACAGAAGCCTGCCATTTCAATGGGGGTGTGGACTCTTCTATATCCACTGTAGATTAACCTTCTATTTCAAAGTCTATCAAGATGATGAAAATACTATGTAGTTTGTTGTAACACCACAGCAGCATTTTTCGATTCTTTTTGGCTCACCAGTCACATAACACAAATTGACAAACAAGCATTTATGTGCAAAACCAAACCTCCAGGGGTACTCATATCCCCCTTTTGAGAACTGCTAATGTACTGTACAGTACTGTGAACAATATGCTTTTGTTTGCAAAGTTAATATAAATGTCCTGGTTGTTGCGTGCCTTTTTATATGAGGACTGTTCTCTCAAATTGCACATCACTGCCATCTGCTATAGACTACTGGGCTTATCTCGCTAAAACCTCTTCAGAATGGACTCCTGTATTACTTCAATGAAAATACTTATCATGGCATTTCTGCTGTGGCTTTTCACAGGATTTATACAGAACAGGATGAAAATCTTCCCATATATCCAGATGACTTCAATGTGGCTAAGTATTCCATCTTTTATAAGGTGACTGTGAGGCGCCACATCTTTGTGTCTTACTTGTCAGAGGTAATAATGTGTTATAATGTACTCATCTGTGTAGGATGACAGCAGAAGTTGGTGCGTGCTGGAGCTGCAGAGTGCCAAAGGAAAGAAGAGGCAGCAGTACCGCGTAATTCGCTACTGGAAGGACGTGAGTCAAATAAGTCTTCTTTAAGAGTATGGAAATATTGGTCAAATGTAATGCAGGTGGTTTTTGTGCGAACAGCAGACCCTACCCAGTGACATGGTGATGTTCCCCTCGACCTCGGAGCAGGCTGTGGAGGTCTTCCAGACACTGACTGACACGCTGCTGGCTTCGGGTCTGGAACAATGGACCGGCATCCCCTCGCAGGATCAGAATTTTGGCTCGAAGGCCCTGCAGCAGGTTTTCCATCCCCTCCTCACAGCTTAAAACACAAATATTCAAGTAATTATGTAAACAGTAGCAACCAATTAGTCCCTAGAGGGCGCCACTGAGACATAAAAGATTATTATACCATAAACCATCACGCGCTTCCTCTGTGTATCAGAGGTATTACTAGCAAGATTATGAGTAACATAAAATTTATTGTGAAGGGACACACACGCTGCCCTGAGCAAAACTGTCTCTGTTACCTAGTTGGGTTCGTAGTTGTCATAATGATACACTTGGTCACTCCTGTTTTGTGAAACCCCATAGACATAATCAGCATAAAATGTTCCACTATGAACAACATAAACATTTGAATCAATGATTTTGTCTCAATAAACAATTATGCTTTATTTTTGGCCGCGTAATTTCACCAGTAAATCTTCTATTTGCAAGTCGGTTTGTCTGCAACATTTGCCAATTAGCACCAAAACACAATATATGCCACTTATTGTAGGTTGTTTGGGTCCACACTTATTGACTTGGCCAAGCCCCCCAATTTTCTGCGGCAACCAGAAATAGTATAATCTGTTAATGAATTTTTTATGAGGACACCGCTGCATAACATTGTATCCTCTTTGAGATTATCCATCCATCTACTATCTATTGCTTATCTGGCGTCAGGTGGCAGGGGCAGAAGCTTGAGAAGGGGATTCCAGACTTCCCGCTCCTCAACCACTTCATCCAGGTCCTCCTAGGTTCATAAAATGAAACAAAAACACTTACAGGATGGTGGTGCAGGCCAACATTTGTCTTTATGATTATTTGTCGTGAACACAACTTCTTTTTCGCTCTGGGTTTATGTAAGGGCATCAACACGTGGATTGTAAAACATGGTGTATTCTTAAAAAAGGAATTAAGTGACAACAGTCTTTGCACTCAAAACTCATCTTTCTCTTTTTCATTGCGGAACCATTGTCACGTGGCCTCCGGCACCGATGAAGAGGACACATTCAGAAAGACGTTCCAAGTGTGCACTGTTGCACTCAAGTCATGCGGAAATTCAGTGTTGCCCCTCAGAAATTTAGAGTGCACCATACACACTTTACATAGTCCGACTGCCACCAACTGTAGTGGATGTGTAATTCCTCTTTGTGTTCTGAAATGGCAAATAAATGAATTGAGTGTGTTTCCTAGGGTCACACACATCGCCCTCAACAAGCATAGTAAAACACACCCAATTTGAGAAGCACAGCACGCACCTTCGGTCAAGGTCTCTTGTAATAAAATTAGATGTCCATTTATAACAGGGTGGCGCAGTGGTTAACATGTCCGCCTCACAGTTAAGGGACCCAAGTCTCCAACTAGCTCTGGCCTTCCTGTGTGGCGTTCGCGTGTTCTCCCCGAGCACGTGTGCGTTCTCTCCGGGCTCTCTGGCTTCCTTCCACTTGCCAAAAAAACGTGCATGGTATGTAGGTGTACTGGACACACTAAATTGTCCTTAGGTGTGATTGGGTGCGGGAATGGTTGTTCGGCCCTCTTTGCCCTGCAGTTGACTGGCAACCAGATCAGGGTGTCCCCTGCCTACTGCCCAAAGTCAGCTGGGATGGGCACCAGCCAGCCTGTGGCCCTTGTGAGGGAAAGCGGCTATAAAAAATGGATGGCTGGATCCATTTATAACCAACCATATTGAGTCACGCCACAAATTACAGGTTATTTTGAGGGATTGGTGTATCCTTAATTTTGTCATTATACCCTCAGATGATGTAACCCAATAACATACCATTTTATTCTTATAAAAGGTCACTGCTTTCACAAATCCACACAAAACCATCGATCCGAATATAATCATTGAGGTTGTAATGTACAGTATTAATTGAAAGTTATCATTGACTACAAATTTTATTTTTGGTTGTCCTGTCAGGTATGTTTAAGTATGGATGCAATTTAATTATCATGTATTATAGCAATCTAGGGAAAACAAAAGTCTCAGACTTCATAATGATAACGTTTTTGTAAGGTAAGACAAAAAATATACAGTGGGCCCCCGTGTTACGAACTTAATCCGTTCAGCGGCTACTCTCGTAACTCAAACTGCTCGTATGACGGGCAATCCAAACCTATGTTAATTAGTGAATGCGTACAACGCGTGCAAAAACCTTAGGTAAAAACATCACAACTTTATACAAATATTAAAAATGAGTAACATAACCTACTGTACAGTTAAATTAAATAACATAACTATACAAAGGAAAAATGACATTTACCTTTGGGGCGACGTGACTTGAGCTGGGTGGAGGTGGAGGGGAGCAGAGACCAACCCGCAGAATTTATTTATTTTCTTAAACGGGAACTTTTCTCAAACTAGAACATATCACCGGCGATTTCCTTCTCTTTAATCCATAATAGAAGAACCCTCTCCGTCTACCGCCACTAGCAATTTTAGCAGCCACGTCTAACAGATAAAGTTTGCAAAGTCTTCACAACACACCGACCAGCTGTGCCATCAAGCTAGATCCATGTTTTTCAACCGCCATGTGCCGCAACACAGATATTGTCAGTTGTGCCGCGGGAAATTATCCCCCCGGTCCGCTGTCGGCATTGACTGTGCCGCGGACAGCCCCCCCGGTCCGCTGTATACATTTACAGCATTGACTGTGCCGCGGATAGCACCCTCAATGCTTTAAATGTGCCGCAGTGATCAAAAGGTTGGGAAACACTGAGCTAGATGAAGGCGTTCGGCCAAGCATATCGGCATTTCTGTGATTGACGTGACGCCGGCCAATAGTATATCCGCATCTCCGTGAGTGAGACCGGGACTGTGACCTTAATCGACCAATAGCATATCGGCATCTCCGTGACTGACTCCGTGACTGAGACAGTGACTGTGACATTGTAAGAGCAATATCGTTCAGCGTTGCCGTGACAAGCGTGATCATTTAGTTTCGTTGATGCAGCAAAGCGAAAATAATTGTACAAACATATTAACCAGCATGTCGGATTGTTCGTAAGACAAAAGGTTTGTGCGTAAGAGGGGGACAAAAAACGCCGCGGTCCACGCTCGTAAGTCGAAAAGTTCGTAAGAGAGGGAGTTCGTAAACCGGGGGTCCACTGTATATATATGCTTCATGTTCACATATATTACTGGGCACACTCATGTGCTAAAAGTGTCTGTCTAGGAAGGATTACTAGGCTTCACAGGAATAAATGGCCATGGCATACTTCACTAGCATTCACAGATGAATTGACTGATGTCAAGCAAAGTGCAGAGGATGCTCCAACAGAGTCTGAAAAGAGTCCTGCAGATGTCACAGGGTTACTCAACCATCTGACAAATATTCTCTGTCACTATTATGCCACTGATTGATATGTACCTTGTTCAAATGGCAGCTGCTGCTGGAGGAGAAGCTGAATGCCGGAGTGTTGTCTCAAGACATTGCCGTTTTTGTGGAGCTGCTGTGGACTGAGGCCCTGGGTCGTCTTGACAACCTCCTCAAAGTGCCTGTTAACAAAATCAGCCTCAATGATGTAAGGCTTTCTTGTTTTTACCATAATGCAGAATGTAGTTTGTCACTCCCCAGAAAAGATGTTGACTATTGACTACTTATAGTAGAAGTCTTCAATAAATCTTATATACAGGTATGACATTTCAGAAAAGTTCCAGCAGTAGTTTCATAAAAGATGGGTTTGAAATTCAAACTACAAAGTACAAGGTCCTCCTCTTTGAAGTTATCCCCCCCGGAATGTAATGCACTTTTGCAGCATTCTCTGACCTCGCCTTTATGCATTCTTGGAAGGATTCCTCCAGGATTCTCCAGAGCTTCGTCGTCATGCCATCTTGATGTCATCCATATCTTCAAAACGGGTCCCCTTGATGACCCCCATGAGTTTGAAAAAGAGAAAAAAAAATTTAAGTAGGGAGGTTGTTCCGGCATGGCGATATTTTTCTCAGACAGGAATTTGCTTAAAGCGCTGTGAGCCTGCGTTGTCATGATAAAGCAGCCATGAGTATTCCTGCCACAAGTCTGGCTTCTTTTCATGGAATTGCAAGAATGCAAACACCCCTTGATCTCTGCTGTAGACATGCTGGTTGATTGTCTAGCCCGCATTGAAGGGGACATCTCTGAATTTGTAGTCAGGACTTGAAATAATATTTTGTGACACTACTCCTTGAGCTTTTCCAGCAGACCTCAGATGTGTTTTTGTTAACACTCAATAGAACGTAAGGTACTTTTTTTTAAAATAAATTATAGTTCAGTTGTTGCAATCACTAGGGATAGGCGGGTACCAGGTATCTCGGTGGTGGGTCATGCATTTCAGCCCTGGGCCTTCAGTGACATCAGGTTTATTCCAACATAAATTAATATGCCTGATATTAATGTCAATATGACATCAGTGTTTGAGAAGCCATACATATAAATTACACCCTGACACTAAAATAGGCTAAGCAAGCAACATTTAATTTCCAGAGATGTTAGAATCAATTATTTTGAGTGTTTTTCACATGTTATTTGTTACCATTGATTTAATAACAAATAAACATGGCAAAAACAGTGAAACGCAAATAAAATGTACTGGTTAACTCCAAAGACAATACAGTCATCATCACTGAAGCTACATATTTTTGAAAATGTTCAAAATAATTTAGTCGTGCAGGTTTTGTCTTATGGGAACTAAGCTTTTTTTTCTTTCAACATTGAAAACATTTCAATCTGGCATGAACTCACAAAATGCAAACGCTACACAGAAGGGCTTTAGCCCAAATTGATTCAAACAGAAATGGGATCCTACATTCAGTGTTTTTGCACTCCATCCTGTGTGTTTTAAGGTGAGCAGAGCTGAGGGCATGTTGCTTGAAGCACAAAGAAAACTGAAGGAATCCGATGCTCCTGCAGCGCACTCTCTTCTCTGTCAAGTTCACACCCTGCTGCCATGCAAATACTTCAGTGTTGGTTGCACTCCCTTGGTTATCGCCGAAAAACTGGACCTCTGTCAGGTATAATAAAACATTCATGTTTCGTGTGTGTTACATGCACAAATGAGTACACAATAGTACTGTAATAAAGAAAAGGATGAGGAGATTTCTTAAGTGTTTTCCAGTCCACAATTCACACTGCTGCAACAGATAACAATCCACCGTAATTAATATTGCCGGCTTGCAACAAACCACAGCCCAAAGAGGGTTCTGTTTTGCCTCCTCAATTTGGTTGCGCTTTCTTCTGCTTCTGAAGCCTGTCGAAACCCCTTTGATGAACTCACAAAAATACCCTCAAGCTTGTTCTTTTTCTGCTTTTGAACATTTGAAATGCTGACAGCCTTCAACAGCAAAGAATATACTCATTTATATTTTTTGATGTAGCTGTTTTCATCTCAATTCATATGTAATTATTGCAATTTTTTTTTTCTAATTGTCACATATTGGATCCTTATAGGTCAAATGTAAAGACTATGCACAAAAACAACTGGGAAGCTCACCTTAAAATATCTTTAAAATACCGTCAACTATTGTTTCACTTCTCCCTCTCAGTGGTATGTATTTTAAACACAAAGGAACAATGGTAAAAGCACATTTGTAAAGTAATAAAACACAGCATTAGGAATAATATTGTGTTTATGACTTTAGAAGTGAGCGTTTTTTAAAAATCCATTTCAGGGGGAGCCAGACAATATTTGAGCCGTGTTCTGTCGATACCTGCGCAGTTGACAACTATGACCTAATTTTCGGTCTACAGCATGTGGCAAAATGGCCGCCTCCTGAGATGGATGCAATTGTGGATTTTTTTGCTTAATTCTTATTTCATCTAACACAATATTAAGACACATAGAACATATTGTTAGCTACGCGAATGTTATCAGTTTTGCAGTCTTGTCAAATGTGAAAAGAGAAGCGTGGAAGAGCGCAATGTTTGTGTGGCCGAGTCTTGTGGGGCCAAGCATACCAGAGCATGACCACATTTGTACACAACTCTCCACATTGCATGCTGCTATAGCATCAAATTTATTTTCTGAGATCTAGTTACTACCTACTGTTGTTCTGTTTGGAACTCAAACGACTCACATGATATTTAGAAAGAAATGCATTATAATAGGCAAGTTAAGTAATGGATGAATTCACCACATACATTTGTTGAATAACTGAGGATCTCCCTTTGTTTTATTTTTCCATGTCAAACAACTCAGAAAAATATTAGCCGCATATCGACAAGAAAATGCACTTTCCCCCCTTCCACACACGTGGCTCTAATCAAGACTGACAAGTGAGTCATTGTTTCTTTTTGCCTAGCTTGTTCGTGACATCCTGAACGTGAGTGAGATGACTCTGAGAAGCCCCACCCCTTCCTGCGTTGGCAAATTTCGCGCCCTAAGGTGCAGCATTGAAACAGTTGAGACTGGCTGCCACGAATACCGCACTGTATCATCTCTGCTCGAAGACAGGTAAGAAATTTATATGCACGGTATAAAAGCACCACAAGTAAATCATACAAAACAAATCAAGTTAGAAGCTAAAGTAAAACCCTAATCGCACAGCAAAAGTCAACCATCCCTAAGCCTGATGACGAAGGGAGGAGGACTTAAGGGAATACCTCTGTTAATGTGTTATTACTTTAATTTAACAACAATTTTAGAGCAAAAAGAAATAAGCAAATACAAATTTACAAAAGTAATTCAATGACTCGAGTGTCTGCAATTACTCAGCAATCTATTTTCTAATTATTCGATTGTGTTTTCATCATTCTGAAAATATTACACATATCCATTTTCTATGAGGCTTATCCTCAGAGATGTGGGTGCCCTCTTATCACAGCTGACTTTGAGTAAGAGGCTGCGTACACACTAGGCTGTCGCAAGTCACTCGCAGGGCACACATTGAAAAACAATAATTTCAGTCACCCCTACAGACAACTTAGTTTTACATTAATTCATTGCTTCTCAATTATTTGTTCCCATGAAAGAAAGAGAAAACACTGTGTGCCCCCTTTCTTGCTGTGATGACAAAAAAAGGGGTGCACATAATTTTTTGTGGGTTACTCACATGTATACCTGGTACTCACCCTTCATTAAAAAGTCTTCATCAATGTCATCCTCAGTGTCACTCCCACATGAAGTGCATTCTGTCTGTATGCACACAGCCACATCGCATTATTCAAACCCGCATCTTAAAAAATGTCGTTAGTCTTATCAGTTATGGTATGCGTGTTTCTTTCGGGACCCGGTTTAATTAGTCCAAGTCGGAGGTAAATTCTCTGTCAATGTAGAGTGACAACGTAAACAATCTCATTTACACCCTCACAAGACTGATACGTGGCCGAGAGTCAGTCCAAGCCGATTTTGTAAACAATCATATATCCTCAGAATAGGAAGACTTAGAGTGTGCATAAACAGGACTTGAAAGATCTGTTCTGCAAACCTGCACCACGGTCAATTCCACAGTTCAGAAAGCACCAAACAGGAAAAAGATTGTGATCTACATCCTGCTTTACAAAGAAAAAGCGCTCCACGTTGACAAGATTGTCTTCTCCTTTGATTGGATGCACCAAAAACAATTGGTTCTCTTTCTTTGTGCCATTTTATTTTTTTAACCGAGTGAGTTGGTGGTCCCTGCGCAAGCGCATTGACCTTCCAAGGACTTCATAGCACAGCATTGCTGGACCAACGACATATACAGTGGGAGGAGGTGTGCGTCGTCGTTGCAGTGACAGCGCGACGGGGCAGACATGCAGTATGTCGAATCTGCGGGGCAAGTGGAATCCACTGCGATGTTCCTACACTTTGTCTCGCCACCCAGCAAGAGGGTGATTAGCTATTTCTTTCGATTAGCTTTTTTTTCTGTTAGCTTTTTTTTGCAGCCATAAGCTGCGATACATACAGGCACGCACTCTCTTCATAAGTCAAATAGAGGATGACTGAAAAAGTTTGACCCTGTATCAAATACACCTGTTTTGTCTGCTAGCTGAGGAGGTGACTGTTAAATCTTAAGTGTGCTTCAAGCCATGGCACATCTTGGAGCCACTTGGAGAAAAAAAGTTGCTTTCAGGCTCGCTGGTTGTCATGGGTGAAAGTTTGGTAGGGTACACAAATGGGCGAAGTGAAGCATGCAACGTTACATTTAAGTGATTTTCGCTCACGCGTGAGTACCACTTATTTGCATACCTCACTATAAATGAGATTATCAATGAAAAATGTATAGATACCTAAAATTGTATCCTTTTTAACATGAACATTTTTTAACATCGACATTTAACATTTTTCAAATGCAGTTTTTTTTTCCTTGATTGACTTATTTTTTTAATGACTGATTTTTTTTTTGTTTTTTTCTTGCACAATGCGGATGACTAAAATAGCTATGTCGTCGACTAGCTATTTTGCAGGCAATGCAATGGGCATCCTCATGTAAAGCATGATAATCCCTCCCAGTGGACACGACCGACAAACGCAGTCGAGTCCAGCGTGCACACACATATATGCTATCTAGCCAGACATGAATAATGTCTTATTGCAGCTTACTGTCAAGGGGCTTAGTTTATTCTAACTTTTAGGCTTTTGTACTAAATTTATATGGTTCAAATTACGACTGCATATTTTAACTTTTAACCTTTAAAGGCCAAGCTATCGAGACTTATGTGCAATGATAATTCTAGCCATTTGGCTAATTTGATGTGTTAGTAGAACAACGGTTTTTAAAAAATTGAGGGGTGCTTATGGGGGCGGGTATGTGACATCGGAAGAGAGTGACAGACTAGCGGTTTTCTAACGGACCGACAATTACAATTTTCGGCGAGAAAACAAATGGCGGACCGATGATGACGGAACGGGGGCAATGCACCAACGACTGACAGAACCAGCAAAGAAAAAAAAAGTAAGATGCCCACCTCTGTTAAATAATGAAAAACTGTAGTGTAAATGGGTGTTTCCAAACTTTTGACTGGTACTGTAGATTCAAAGTTTAATTTCATTGTTCATAGTCAAGTATTTTGTTAATTTGTAAAAAGATGTATCAGCTTATTAATTGTTGTTTTTTTAGGAGTGTAGAAATGCCCATGACCATCCCTATCAAATTTAGCTTTTTTTTGTTTTTTAATTATAGAAAATAAGACTGGATAAATAGCACAATTGTGTGATTGGCCAGTCAGTTTGTAAAAGGTCAGTTGGATGAAGCATGGGGTTCAGTAATTGTCTGTGACACTTTATTGTGTATAGCCATTTAATGTAGCAAGTTTCTTTAACACATGACACTTTAAGCTTTTTTTTGACAAACTCAATAGATGACTTGCACTCAAGATTTGGAGACACGGTCTGCAGTTTTATCCCCACAGGGGCCTTTTCAGCCACAGCTCATGTGGGTCTGCTTCAGGCTTGATTGATCTCAGTAGGATGATAAAAGCTTACTTTTCATTCACAAGAGCTACTTGTAAAGTAAATGACTACCTTATTTGCCTTTTCAGTGCTGTGCAGATCCATCAGGTGTTACGAGTCAGCAGAGCTGTGGAGCTTCAGACCTTTAAGGGCAAGCTCGGCAACATCAAGTCGCTCCTTCACTCCTCCAGCGCCAGCAACTTTGTTGGAATTCTGTCGCGGTGAGTTTGAAAGGAAGCTAAAGTTAGATGGTCCATTTTGCACTCCCAAGTGTGCATTTTCTAATTTACCAATTTCTTCTGGAGAAACCAGTTAAGAACTACCGACTTCCAAAATGCCTCCTACAAATGAACAATTTGGGAACCCCACCCCCATCACCAAAAATGGATGGCTCTGATGCCACTGAACATTATGAGTAGTTGAAAAAAAAAATCATAAATGATATAAATGATACAACCCAAAAGCCATGGATCATCTTGGTTGAGAAATGTTCAAGGGGGATTTTTTTCAGTAAAACTGCCACTACCCAAAAAATGTACATGCATCGAATTTTCCTTTTGTTATGAGTTAATGACTAATTCAAAGCTCCATTATGGCATATGAATTATCCCCCCCCCCCCCAAAATATATATATAATAAATATATAAAATATATATATATGTACAGTGGGCCCCCGGTTTACGAACCCCCTGTTTTACGTATTTTTCATCTTACGACGTGGACCGTGGCGTTTTTTTGTCCCCCTCTTACGCACAAACCTTTCGTCTTACGAACCATCCAACAAGCCGGTCAGTGTGTCCGCACTATTTTTTTTGCTTTGCTGCATCAACAAAAACAACTTTTTTCGCATGTCACGGAAATGCCGATATGCTATTGGTCGATTAAAGTAACAGTCACGGTCTCAGTCACGGAGATGCCGATATGCTATTGATCGAGTAAGGTCACAGTCTTGGTCTCAGTCACGGAGATGCGGATATGCTATTGGCTGGCATCACGTCAATCACAGAAATGCCGATATGCTATTGGCCGATATGCTATTGGCCGAATGCCTTCATATACTTTTGAATACAGCCCCTTTAATTTTTTTTCAATGTCACTTTTTTGCATATACATTGTACTGAGGGGTGAAGGATAAATAAAAAAAAAATACATATGTATTGATAGATCTGATGCCACTGAACGTTTTGAGAGTTTGAAAGGAAGAAAAAAATCATAAACGACATAGTTTATCACACCTCAAAAGCCATTGACCATTGTCATCAAAAAATGTTGGAGGGGGATTTTTTCAGTATAACTGCCACTGCCCCCAAAAAAATTTGTTTTTGTTATGAGTTGATGACATATTCAAAGCTATAATACGCGTTATAAAATATTCAACCTTTTTTTTTTGATGCAAATCCTTTCATTTTTCCTGTCGCCTTTTTTGCACTTATAATGACCATGGGGGCGTGGAACGGATAAATAAGTAAAAACCTACATGTGTATGGATAGATCGAATGCCGCTGAATCGTTTGGGTGATTGAAAGAAAAACAATATTCATAAATGACTTCGTAACGTGCTTCAAAACTTCTTTAGGCATTGTGGTAAAAAAGGTGACCCTGGTAGGTAAATCAAATCATGTGCACAAAGTTAAAATTTTGCGAACACCCCAGAGGTTTGTCACAGCTAAATGTCCAGAAATGGCCTCACTCAAACGGCGACTTAACGATCATACGTCACCCCACACCGCGAAGGTGCACTTCTTTGGAGGGGGCAATCCAGCATGTGCTCCACTTATGCTTAGGAACATTATTCCAGTGAGTGATGAACGATCAAATATTTGTATTTGTATGCCCAACTCTGGTGGTGAAAAGTGATAGAAGTCATAGAAACATGGGTAAAAGAAAATGATGAACGACTCATGATTACAGTTTGGTTCGGCTTGGAAATTTGTGGATAGACAATGATGGAAGGTTGACCCAGCTCACCAATGAATTATGAATGATGGACCAGCAAAAATTAGTACAATACCCAATTAGTACAATACCCAAATCTGTCTAATGTCATTTGTAAAAAGAGACAGTGTTTTTGAGCAGTCTCTCTAAAGATATGGGGCGCTATTTTGATAAGCCACCGCCCCTGCGCTCAGTGTAAAATTGGGCGCACCCTCGTTTTGGTGCCAGCGCAGGTGGAGTTTACAGTGTTTGGAGCCATGTTGCGCTTGTCTGGGAGTGGGCGTTCCAGCATTTATAGGATTTCCTCACCCCTGATGCTTAGTGTGAAAACTAGTTCATTACTTTTCATTTCTCTAATGCCTGCCATTTTTGTAAAACTTAAATGACAATAATCGTGCAAGTCTAGTTTAGTGTTTCTATAATTTTGGTAGACTGTCTATGCCTCACTTTGTCTTCCAGCAGACATGTCCCATAGTGCTTCTGCTATTTTGATTACAAAATGTAGAGTAGATTTTAGACCCCCTTTTGGTGGTCTATTTTGTGCACAGGTGGTTTGAATGCGAGACATAGGCACAGGCAGACATTCTGCACTCTGCAATTTGAGCAGTGGATGTCATCATTTCATTCATAAATGTGACAACAGCTTGGAAAAACCTCTTTCAATTATTGTACAAATTATGTCATTGAATGAACAGTAGTCTTCATTTCAAAAATATTTTAAAAGCATGCCATGGCACAACTATAGCTGAGGTAAATGGAGCATGGTCGAAAGTGTTCACCAATATGACAATAGTGTAGGACAGTTCCTCTAATTTATGAAGGAAATAAATTCATTGAACACCATATTCTGTAATCCCCAAAATATAGGACGCAGCTGTGTATAGGATACTCACTTAATTCTAGGGCCAAATTCTGGTATTTTCTATGTTATCGTGTATAAGACGCATCAGCAGTTTGTCAACAATGTAATGTATTGCAAAACAGAATGAATCACATGTTTGAAAATTATTCATAATTTCTTGTGTTGTTATCCGTTACGTTATATATGTGTTGCGAGTTGAGTGTATTTCAGATTTTCCACATTGTGAGCAGTGAATGCCTCGCCACTGTAACGTTGAATGCGCTCGAAGCAGTTGAGCTTGTGGCTGATAGTCTAAACAGGCAAAAACGGTCTTTATTAGGCACATGTTTTTCTATTTTTGAGTCCGAAACAGGCAAGAATTTTCCGAATTTTAGAACTTTAAGAGTATGTTAGAATTTAAGCAATGGCCATTAGGGAAGCTTTTCTGTTTAGACTATCAGACGAAAGTGGCCGCTGTGCCCAGTAAAGGGTTAATTGAATCAGATGGATTTGCTGCAAAAGGCACTGGCTGCTAACAGCCAACCGACTTCTGCCCTCCAGCCTGTCCCGTTACGGTAATTATCATAAATAACAATATGGCTGATGTAAAAATGTGTATCTGTACGTCAAAACTTGGTTTATATGGCTCAATCTTCCTCGAATGAGTGTCGAATTAAAAAAAAAAAAAAATCCCATTTATATTTTTCTATTGACGTGTGAAGTGCAAGACTTATTAACTTAACTTTTTTTTTTTTTCAAAATAACATTCACGATGAATAGGATTAAAAAAAAATCATCACAATGTTTTGTACCTTTTTTTTCAGGTTAAAATATTTAAGATAATGGTGGTCCTGTCTAAAAGTATGTGCAGTGATACCTCAGCTCACGAACATAATTGGTTCCCAGAAAGTGTGTGTAAGGCGAAAAGTTCATCTTCCGAACATTTATTTCCCGTAAGAAACCATTAAAATGAGAATAATCCATTCCCAGGTCCCCATAAAACACAATTTTCTCCTTAATAAGCCTTAAATCTACACAAAAATATACCTTATTTCATGTACAATAAATGTGCTATTGTATTGTAATTAAAGAAATAAACTGTACTTTATAATAAAGTCGTTTTATTTACCTTTGTGATGGTAGTTGATGACTTGATGGAATGGAGTGGGGGGAGGAAGAGGGACGATATCCGAGTGAAGTTGCCGTGCTTTCTCGGCGATAATACCCTCACTCACACTGTCCCCTGCTAGCTGCTTTTCATTAATCCAAATCAACATACGTTTTTCAACCTCTTCTATTGCCTGAAACCGTTGCTTAGACAACACAGAAACACCCTTAGCCACACACGCACCCTTAATAGCTTCCTTGTTCTTACGGATGGTAGCAATGGTATACTTAGCGTACTGGTACTGGGACGCTAAGTCACACAAACGCACACCTCGTTCGTGGTTTTCAATGATCTCGTTCTTCTGCTCGATTGTAATTTTCTTTAATGTTTTCTTAGGGTTAACACTTGCCTGTGGTGGGGTCTTTTCGGTCCCATAATAGCGACAAACTTGGACGCCGTGAGGCAGAAGAACCAGACAAAACCGAAACGGTGGCCGTGGCGCTGTTCGGTTTTGTTTGGTTCGTCCGCCGAAAACTAGTTCGTCAGCAGAGACTATATGCCCGCGATTTTAATGTTCTTGAGGCAAAAAGTTCGTGAACTTAAGTGTTCGTCAGCGGCGGTATCACTGTATATATATTTTTTTTATGTTTTTACCTGGGGTTTACGCGCATTAGCTAATTAACAGAGGTTTGGATTACCATGGAGCGAATTTGCGTATGATCCCAATCGCAGCACGGATTAATCTCGTTATTTATTTATTCACTTGTTTGTTTGTTTGTTTGTTTTTGGAGAGGGGCTCCATTATTTGCTGGTTTTCATCCACTATAATTTCTTCAACACACCAATGTTGATAATGTTTGACCTTTGTTTTCTGTTAGTGGTTTGCTGCTACCTTGTTTTGGGGTTGAGAACTGGGGAATTAAACGAACAGATGCTGGCAATCTTGGAAATGGCATTTACTTCAGTGACAGCATGAGGTCAGTAAGCATTTGGAAAATCCTTTTATTCATTGGATATCCTCCTCACATGCTATTCTTCCACACTCGATTACTTTGCATTATTTTATCAGTTTGCCCTCATAAATCAGCTTCACAGTGGCTGTCCTTCTTCACCTTCCATACAGGACTTCCCTAAAGTATTCTAAACCCGGTGTAACGGACGGTTCTCGATTGCTGCTGGTGTGTGACGTAGCCCTGGGGCACTGCCTGGAGCTTCACCAGAGAGACCCCACTCTGACTCAGGCCCCTGAGGGACACAACAGCGTGCATGGCGTCCGCCGCACCGCCACCACTCACTCCGAGTTTGAGGTAGGGCTCTGCTACTATTTGTGAACTATGTGTTTACTTTTTAAGTGTCTTTTTAAGAATCATTAGAAATGAAATCAGATCTAACTCAAGATGATTGTTTCTGGTGATGCATTTCCAGTGTGGGACCAAAGTTTTGCAAAAAAAAAAAAGTTATTGCCTTCATCAATTTGTAGCTGCATGAATAAACAAAACAAAACTCTGTACTCACTCGTGTTTGGCACATATTGACTGAAGGTGCATTCAATGGCCAATCACACAGGAGGACATCTGTGGAATTACATATTCATTGCACTACCCATGACAAAAATATGGAAACATTTTATAATTTATTTGATGAAGCAAAATCAAAAGCGCAGCATGTCAGCTCACGTTGCAAGGCCATAGAATGCAAATTTGATTACATTGGCACAACATTGGCACACAGCAAAAGAAATGGGATAATGGTAAATGTATGCATGCAGAATTGTTTAGCACAGTTTAACTGTCATTCAAGATAGCCTTTAGCATTTGCTAAAGTAATAACGCAACCACCCATCACCGGATTCACTAGCGATTAAATTTATTATACATTCAGTATTTACTTGAAAAAAAATCATATCAAAGTTCAGCAAAATTGTAGTGTTTGTGTTTTTATTTCTGAATCTGATCTTAGGATCTAGGCTGACTAGATCTTCAGTCATCCATTTGCATGTTAAAGCTAGGCCTTGGGGAAGCATGTAACTGGCATGTGACTAGCATGTCAACCAGGTGACAAAATTTCACCATATACGTGGACTTTTTTTTTTATCTCTGATGGAATAATTGTATGCATGTATATATTATTGCATAAAACAACGCCGTTGACAGCCACCTAGAGTATATCAAAAGCATAAATTATGGAGGGCTGATTGATAAGAGTTAATGACATGAGAGGCACTGATACTCCTGTACCAAGCTACTGGGAGCTCATATTGTCTACATAATGGGCACACTTGCTCTAATTCCTTTTTGAAAAAAAGTTTACTGTTCAATTATTACTGTAGCTAATTCTGTTTCCATTACGTTCTCCAGGGTGATGAGTACGTGGTGTACAGTCCAGATCAGGTCAAGCTGAAATATGTTGTTCAATTCAGCATCGACGGAGACCAGTATAAGGTGTTCGCCCCAGCTGTAGACACATTAGCTGAATCTTGCCTACCCCCTGCTGGCTCCGGTGAGCATTCCACAGCACTGCCATGCTTCCCGTAGAAAGAAGTCAGCGGGTGTATTTTTTGTTTTTTCATTTGAGGAGTCAGTCGTAGGTCAGCCTTAAGTGTCTTCTCTTTAAAAGTGTATATGATAATGTCTCATCTCCATAAGATGCCAGTTGTTACAGATTCAATTCAAACCTGCAACGATGTAACAAATAAATAAATAAATATCAAGTGATTGTGCAATGAAGAACCTCAGGGGCTGCGTTTGCAAAGCTTCTTATTGTGGCGCCGCTCCTAATTGGCACTAAAAGTTCCTTCGCCAAGAGTTTTCTCTTAGGATCAGTTGGCAAAGTAGCTGAGCAAGTTTTTAGTACAGTAACAACTCCCAAACTGAAACAAGACTTAATGGACCATCCTGCCATCCCCAAGGCGAGCATGCATGTCAGCAAGCCTCGTGGAAATATTTATCATGACAAAGGAGTGCAATGGATTGGAACAACTCCTTTTGTAAGACTATTTGATCTTTGTAGAGACAACACAGATCTTATGTAAATATGCTGGCATCGCCTATGACGCACGGGAGGGGCGAGTATAACACGTGTGTCTTTCTTTTAGCGATCCTTCCTGATGATGATGGTGTTGAAAGTATAAAGAATCCATTGGACGACGTGACCGCAGGACTGATGGACAGCTCAGGGCAGCAGCTCCCCCTGCTGGCTGTACATGTGAAGTGCAAGTTGATGGATTTGCTCTCTCATGTAGGAGGATTTCTCACAATCTTCAAGCGTCCTCGAACGGAGACATTTTGTTATTCTACGCCTTTATCTTTTTGTAGGTGGTCATCTTCCAAAAGTACACTAATTTGAGCAACATGCCTATTGAAGCCAAGTATGTCTTCCCTCTGGATGATTACGCAGTCGTGTGTGGCTTTGAAGCCTTCATTAATGGGAAACATGTTGTGGGACAGGTACAGTATCTAAAATTGTCCTCTTTGCTAAAGAAATAGAATCAAACTTAGGCTTAGGATTTTTATGTTGTCTTCAAATGACCTAAATTCCATGTTTTCTATCCAGTTCGTGAATGCATTAAAAAAAAAAAAAATACAGATCTGCATTTCTTGAATAAATCTTAAATCAAATGTTCCCGAATCAACACCTCATAGCGATACAAAAGACACCTGCCGGGCATTTTTCAAACAGGTATTACTTTATTGTGGATGTGGTGCTCCTAAACTGCATTTAAGAGTTGGAAGATTGATTTACTGAAATGTATGTTTCTTTTCCTGCACTTCTGCATCTAAAAAAGATTTGTCTAAAAGTATGTCCTTTGGTCTCGTTTTGATAATATAATGGCACAAATTCTAAGTAAAGTGTACGTGATGGACTAGTGGTTTGCATGTCGCACAGGAGGTCAGTCATGTCTGTGTAATTTGCATTTATAGTGTTTCTTGCGGTACAAAATTATTATTCGTCTTTCCAAAAATGTGCGTGTTGAGTTAATTAAGACTGTAAATTGTCCTGAGGTGTGTATGGTTGTTTGTTCATATTTGCCGTATGATCTACTTTAGTAATAAAATCTGCTGAAATAGTACAGTTCCCCACCACCAAAATGAAGACAAGCAACCTAAAAAATGTTTGGTGGATGGGCATTTAAATAAAGTCTTTGTCTTTTTTTTTTTCTTTCTTAAGGCCACATCAGTTACACAAAAGCAAAAATTGACTGTAACAAAACAAACATAAGCCTTCGTTTCCAATTTACCATGTAATAATAAAAAAAAAAAAAAAAACGCAAATACACATTTAACATATTTTTGACAAACTAAGTTAAGACTTTATTTGAACAAAACAGACTGGATAGTCAAAACAATCAGCCGTAATCCAGAATTGGGGCTTCAGTGGCATGTCATGCTAGCCTTGTTGTCTGATGATTTCCACACCAGTTTACTGTCATGTCCTTGGATGCCAGGTGAAGGAGAAAGAGCAGGCCCGTAAGCAGTACAAGGAGGCTATAGAGAAGGGCCACGGAGCCTACCTCATGGATCAGGATGCCCCAGTAAGCATGCCACACACCCAAGCTCACAACACATGTCAATAGAGTTTGATCTCACCTACAGTGTGGCCTCTACACCCTTCCTTGCAGGACATTTTCACCATTAGCGTGGGCAACCTGCCAGCAGGCGCCAGCGTGCTCATTAAAGTGACCTTTGTGTCCGAGCTCATCATCAAGGACGGGAGTGTTTTGTTCACCCTGCCTGGTAGTGTTGCACCGTGGCAGGCAAGTGCTGCGCTCAATCAAACTACGCAGGTAAGACAGGCCTTCCTAGGATATCCATTTTTTTTTTTTCTATAGTTTGAAGACCAAAAAATTAAAGCCCTGGCAAACTGATGTTTTAACAGGTGACCGTGGATAAAGTGTGTGTGACGGATGACGCAGCAAATACAAGGTTCGTCTGAAAGTAGATTGTCAGGTTCACCAAATAGACATTTATAATAATTAGGCAATAAAGAGAGAAAAGGCACTCAGTTTCATCATTTTCTCAAGTGGGATCGAGAGGGAGAAGGAGTGTAGCGTTTATTTGTTCACTGCACATTCGTTCTCCAATGCTACTTCTAACACCCCCCATTTTATATGATACAGAGGCATCTGATTACATGTAAAATTGGCAGACAGTATACTTGTTTATGTGTTCATATTAGCAAGAATCCTTTATCAATCTTCACATTCTCTGGTAGTGGATATGAGCTCAGAGGTCCTGACGTCACCTCCCAGGGGCTCTGCTGTCAATGTCTCCTTATCAGCTGTTCGCACTCTGCAGTCGAGTCGTCCTCTTGTAGCCACACCCAAGCTGAAAACACTCATTTATGCTGCAAATATGTACTATCATGGCAAATGTATAATAACTACTCAAAATGATTCCTACATAGATGGAGAAGATAATTTTTTCATCCATCATCTTGGCTTATTCTCACAAGGGTCATGGGTGTGGTGGAGCCTATCCCAGCAGTCTTTGGGCACCAGGCAGGCTACACCCTCATCTGGTTGCCAGCCAAAGGCAGGGCACACAAGTCAAACATTCACTCCCACAAACACATCCAAGGACAATTTAGAGTGTCCCAATTTCCTTCCATGCATGTTATTTTTGTTGTTGTTTTTTCTGTGGGAGGAAACCCATTCAGCCATGCAAACTCCACACAAAAAAAGCATGAGCTGGAAGCGAACCCACGAACTGTGAGGCAGACGGGATAGGCTTGCTGGTTCCTATCACAGCTGACTTTGGGCAGTAGGGAAACACCCTGAACTGGTTGCCAGCCAATTGCCGGGCATATAGAGACGAACAACCATTCACGCGCCCCATCACACCTTAGGACAATTTAGTATGACCATTACACCTTCCATTCATATTTTGGGAGTGCCGGAGTGCCGGGAGAGAACCCACGTGGGCTCGAGAAGAACATGCAAACTCCACACAGGATTGGTGGAGTAATGTTGATTTGAACTTGAGTCCCTGAAACTGTAAGGCGGACGTGTTAACCTCTGTGTCATCGAGCCGCTAAATACAAAATGAACAGCATGATTGTTTAATAAATAGCAATCAATAAAAAATGGTTTTGTACTGTACAACTGAGAACAGATTCTAATGTTCAAGGCTAACAAGAGTAAAATTAAGAGAACAGCAAAGCAAAATATGTGTAAATGAAAATTTAAATAAATCCAAGAAGTACAACACACTGACTTGCGATATAGTTACATATTTACATAATGCGTTACGTAATAGCATATAATTAATTATAAATGTTGTTAATGGACTAAAAACAGGTGTAGCTATTGAGTGCAGTGACAGTAAATTTAAAAAAAAAGTGGAGTTTAATGTGAATAATTTTAATAAATCTTAATACATATATTCCAAATTGCCAATTTTTGTTGCACAATTGAGTGAATTAAGTTTCCCTAAAAGATGTTCTTCATTAAAATCTTAAACTTGCAGATTGGCATTTTTCACTCCTAAATTGTTTGATTCAGTTGTGTGATGTGGAAATGGCTGTCTTCAAGTTTCTGTGTGCCCATCAAATGGCAGCTGTTTTGGAATCGCTGCATGAGAAACATTTGGCTGACATAATATGCATTCATATGTACGTGCATGTAAATAAAGTCATTGTTCCCTCTCAGAGAGTTCAGCCTGGACATGTCCATTGAGATGCCGTATGAGATCAGCAGCCTGCGATGCCTTACACACAAAGTCAAGATGAAGGTTGATTTCATGTTTATATCTTCATGTATCATATCAGTTGGAATAAATTACTTCTCATGTCTTTTGAATCCACAGCTTCATAAGGATGCACAGTTTTTCGATTGTTATCTTTTAGGACAGTTTTCATATTTTAGTTCCTACAAAAATGTGTATCTGCAATGCTTCAAAAGCTGACGCATATGCCTTTCAACATCACACATTGCCACAATGCCATGACAGAGCTGATGATTTTGCTCGCTCTCGTTATCCTGCAGAGGACCGAGTGCAAGGCGGTAGTGAGCGTGCTGCCCGGGCAGGTCATGGCTCCAGAAGGATTCCAGCTGTCAGTCACTCTGTCGGAGGTACATCTGCCCAGGATGTGGGTGGAGGAGCATCCTGACAAGGACAGCCAGGTCTGACAGTTTGCTGTCTGTCTGTCAGCCTTCATCTGCCGTTTTGCTCTTTTTGTGTGACCTCATTGTCCACCCTTTAGGCCTGCATGCTAGTTTTCTACCCCAAATTTGACATCAAACCAACTTCTGGATCCGATGAAGTTGTCATTTTGCTGGACACGTCTGAGTCCATGTGTGGGGAACCTTTACTCTGGGCACAGAGGATTGCCCAGCATGTCATCAGAAGCCTTAAGGGTGACCTTAAAATCAACATCATCTTGTTTGGCACAGGTCAGCATAACTTTTTTCTTTTTTATTTTTTTTGGTGCCACTATGCCTTTTAGATATTGCTATGCAGTCTGTCAAGTTTTAGGAAAAAGTTTAACAATTACATTGAATGCACTCCCAGCAGGTAAAAAAAAACAAAACCTAAACAAATTCAGTTCAATGACAGAGAATCAGTATACTGCAGGGGTGTCCAAACCCGGTCATCAATGGTCGGTATCCTTCATGTTTCCCAGGTTTCTTTCTCCGACACACCTGATTCAAATGACCAGCTCGTCAGCAAGCACAGCAGCAGCGTGATAACAATACTGCTCATTTGAATCAGGTGTGTCAGGGAAAGCATGCAAGACAGAGGACCTCAAAGGCCGAGTTTGGACACCCCTGGTATGCTGTAACTTTAAAAGTGACAGTAAATACAGGTGGGTGCCAAAAACATTTGAATTTTATGGAAAAAGTGAAATGTATGGTACTCTGAACAATTTATTGTTGGAACGATTTGAATCCGACAAAAAGTGTAAATTAGAGGAAAAAAAACAAAAATATATATTTTTTCGGTTTTGAAAAAGAAGTGTGGTCAGGATAGGCTGAACAAAAAATGAGCAAAAAGTAAAAAAAAACTCTCTCTCACAATCTGAAAAAAACATGCACGATGAGTTTCATGAAGACAGGCAGCCCGGAGATGGAACGTCAATGTGAATGGTTGACCTCAAGTTGGTTTGTGTATATAATATTGGTTTTAGTTTGTCATTTTTTATCTTGGAGCTGATGAAATTCACCTGTTGATATTTATTGATATTCAGCTGATTCTGCAGACAACCATACTACTTCATCAATAGGGAAGAACAAAAATTTATAAAAAATGTAGAACAAATGTATCGTTCTTCTATTTATTATTGTTGACTCATACAAGCGCTTCCATTGCACAGTTAAGACTTCCTTGTTTTTTTTTAAACTAATAACCTGTAAGAAATTGAAAAAAACCATGCTTCTTTATAAACTGCAATGAGACACATTAACAAAAGACAAAGAAGGATGTCAATCTTGCCAGTTTGTCAGGAGCCTGAGGAGGACAGGGAAAGAGACCACTGCAGCAAAGTTAAGCATGTTGTACCCACAAATACTGTAAAAGATGAGATAACAACTTGTGGAAGCCTTAAATGCCATTCATTTCTTTTTTGTTGTCGTGTTGTTTTATCAGATCACACACAAGCTTTCCTGATACCGCAGCCTCTTGAAAAAGCTCGACGAAATGCTGAAAACTTCATAATGGTCAGTCCTGGCTACTTATGATCATACCATAATGTTGTTAGGACCAAAGGGATACTCTTAAAAGTGCATTTGTAACTAATGTTCATAAGAAAAGCCTCAAGAAAAAAAAAAACGTTCTTAACTAGGGCTGTTCGATACCACTTTATTCAAACAGATAGCAGTACAAGTACTTACCCAGAACGACACCAAGAAATCATACCACAAATCTACTTACAAATTACTATTCATTTTAAATGAAGAACTTTCATTTAGTTATGACAAAGAATCATCCATCTGTTCTGTCCAAAATAAAGCGCAAACAACTTACTGACTATAAATTATGGTACAAAACACACACACACAGTGGATGCATTCTATAAGGACATATAAAGACCTTATTCTATATATACTTATAAAAATTGTATTTTAATGGGGATATGAAAAGATGGATGGTATTCATAAGAAATGTGCACTCAGCCTTGTAGAAACTACTAAGTAAACAAAGGCATATCACTTATTGTTTAAAAAAACAGCAATAATGCATTGTATGCATTAATATAAACCTTATAAACATGTATACATCATACTCACATATTTTAATAGGCATATGAGAGGAATGACCTCAGCTGCTATCAGTATGGGCTACTACAGAGTACTTGAAAAATAAGGCTGGTGTCGATGTTTGCCTACCAATATTCTTGAGTTGCTTGGCCATATCCTGTATTCACCCGACGGGGAATCCATAGTGCCTCCTAAAAACCAATTTGAGTCAAAAAGTGTGTACATTACTATTTCGGTGTCCTCTCTTTTTATTTTTCCTATTAGTCCATCACGCCGGTGGGGGGGAGCACTGAACTTTGGCGGCCCTTGCAAGCTTTAGCACTACTGCCCCCGTCCCACGGCGTCCGCAACCTTCTCCTGCTGTCCGACGGCCACATCCAGAACGTCAATGTCACTATGCAGCTACTCAGGGACAACACCGAACATAGCCGCTTCTTCACCTGTGGCATCAGGTCAGAAAGGTCAAGGGGGGCATAGGTTACATGAACATTACAGGAGGCGTTTACTTCTTGGTTCATGGATAAAATACAGATAGAGCTTTGGATTCAGGCTCATTGTTTTAAGAGTCTTTATATCATCGTTGCGAATTGTAGCTGTATCAATCGAATTTACTTGACATGAATTGACTCACTAGGGTTGAAGGTAACTGGAGTTTATCTAAGCTGACTCAATAAAAAACAGGATTCATGACACATGATACATGACATTCCAATGATACTCAATGGTCAAACTGAATATAAAAGAAAAATAAGTTCAAATGTAAATAACATTGACAAATACTAATTGTATCTGAATCAAGACTAAAGAGATCAGAATTATGGGTTGTGTTTTGCCAATGCATTCTCTGTCCATTTTTTGTTTGTTTGTTTTGTTGGTTTTAGCTCTACAGCCAATCGGCACATGCTGAGAGCCCTTGCCCAGGCAGGATGTGGAGCCTATGATTTTTTTGATGCCAAAAGCAAACACAAATGGGCAGAAAAGGTGAGGAAATACTGCAAATGTGACACGACCACTTATATTTCTAATGTGATTTGCCTTTACTATTTCGAATGCTCACAGCTACAATGGAAACAAACCTAGGACCTGTTATGTTTTGGCAACAGGTGGAGTGCCAGGTGAGGCGCATGGCATCTCCTGGCTGCAGCTCTGTGTCAGTGAAGTGGCAACAGTTCAACCCGTTAGCACCTCCTCCTGTGCAGGCCCCCAAGCAGCTGCACGCGCTCTTCAACGACTGTCACACGCTGATCTATGGCTTTGTGCCACACTGCACACAGGTACAGTATGTCCTTGCTCAGTTATTCAATTAATTAGAACATTGTCAAGGTCAGAATAATCTTGAAATATCCTTATGAGAAGAACAATAGCAATTTTGAAGAGAAATTTAAAACAGAATCTTACATAAGATCAACAAAAATGTACTAAAATCAATCCCATGAGCCCATTACTAAAGGCAATCCTATCTCTGGCTAAAAAAGCTGGCCCTAAGGACATTAAATGTCACCTCTCTCCACATGGAAGGAGCCTGGTGCTGGTGTGCGAGGTTTCTCTTGGAGCACCCAAACCACCAGTGCTAAGCAAGTGACCCACAGTACCTTCGGCTCTGGTAGAAGATGTTTCCTGAAGTTAGCCATCATATTCACCAACTTTAACATGTTCAGCTGCAGGTTGTGCTGGCTCCATCAGCTAGCTGTACCAGCCACTTAAACTAAACTTTGTGGTTGTTAATACAGCCGATTACTAGGGTTTGGAACCTTTCTCATTCAGTATTGAAGAGGTCTCATCAATACGCAGGTGTGTTTCCCTTTTTCATCTTTCTTTCTGCCTTAGGCATTAGAGAGTCCATGTTCTCTTTCAGGTATTATTATTGCAGCCCAAAAATGTGTCTTCTTGAGAATTGTTAAAATGCTAAACTTAATTTCCAAATAGGATAAGATTAACTTTAATGTCCCCAGGGGGAAATTTGTCTTGAGCAAAGGGATTTGTCCACAACAGTGTTAAAACAGACATACATATAAAACACACATACAAACACACATAACAGCATGGTACAATTACTGCAGAGAAAATAGGGCACTCTAGCATGTTCAGAGCAATCCTACAATATGATCGGTCTTGTATTTAAAGTCAAAATGAATACCAAACATACACAGAAGAGTTTCTTTTTTTAACTTGATCCTGTTAAGGTTCTATCCTTTTAACTTATGTTCAGTAAAACAATCGAAGAAAATTAAGATTAGTTATTTAATGAATACACAATATGTAATGTTAATACTGTTAATAAGGATAACGTAATGTTAAATAATAGGAGAAAGGAAATAAAATAGGCAAAAAAATACAAAAAAAAGGATTGCTTATGGTTACTGCGGCTCTATTGGGGCGTACATAGAAATCTAGTCACTGATACCCTACTTCGCGGGTTTCAGACTTCGCAGGGGGTTGACAGCCCCCATTAACCGCGAAGTAGGGGGATCACTGTATGTATATATATATATATATATATATATATATATATATATATATACTGTATATATACACCCGTATTTTATTTTTTACTAAAGAAGGGTTCGGTGAATGAGCATATGAAACTGGTGGGGTTCGCTGCCTCCAACAAGGTTAAGAACCACTGCTCTAAGTGTTTACTAATAAGATAAGTGAGGCCGACAACAGCATTCTCAGTACAGCACCCAGGCCTGTACGTTAATTGTAATGGGTCAAGATTAAGAGCCACCTCCGACTCAAGTTCATTTACAATAATTCTTACAAAACACTTCATAATGACACAAGTCAGAGCAGTTGGTATGTAGTCATTATTTGTCGATGGATATGCAACTTTGGGAACAGGAATGATAGAAACTTTTTCCAGATGTCAGGAACCATGTGATTGTCCATAGACTGCTGACAAATGGGACATCAAGCAGCTGTAAGCTCCTCTGAGCACATTTTTATTAGCTTGGCGAGGAAACCATCACCTGTAGTTTGGAATCTTACTGAGGTGAAGTTGGTTTAAATTCAGATTAATTCATAGTATTATAGTGTTATATATGGTATTTTAGTATATCAAAGGATTTTTTTTCCTCTCAACTCCAATGAAGTTGGGAACTGTGTTCAACTTAGTGTAATTTACATACATAATGCATACATAATTGTAATATACATACATATGTTATACTTTGCAAAGTGTAAAAATATCACAATCAAGGTCCAGCAACTTAAAACTCTACTATGACAAGCAAAAGCCATTTATCAACAACGAATGCCTTCTCCAAGTCCACAAAGCACATGTAGACTGGTTGGGCGAACTCCCATGCACCCTTGAGGATCCTGTCACGGTTGTAGAGCTGGTCTCAAATAATTTTGCTATACTACAGTATTAATAATAAAAAAATTGGTCTGGTTCAGAAGATCATTAGCTTTAATTAAAGCTCTAACTGGCCTGTTTCCAGCCAAGTGGTACCTCACATGTACAGTAGGTTAAACATTGCAGATAGAGGGTAAGACAAAATATGTGATGTTCGTTATCGCCAAACTATCAGGAGCAGAACTACATGAATTGAATTCACAAATGACTTTTTCCACATCAGCAGTGTAGATTTACTGTGTATTACTGATCTTGTTTTAATATGAGTTTGCTGTTTGCCATCTGCAGGCTACTCTGTTCGGAAACCTGAGCGGCCAGGAGCTAAGAACCATGGTGTCCACCAGTGAACTGCAAAAGACAAGGGGCACGGTTAGAAGATGGAGCTCTTTAATGTCAAATACGTTGTTCTTTTCATGACGTTGGTAAATGTCTTTAATGTGTGTGAATCCAGTTTCTTCACAAGCTGACAGCAAGAGCTCTCATCAGAGACTACGAAGACGGAAGCTTGGATTCCAACCAAACTGAACATGAGGTGTCATACAAAAGTGCAAACCCTAAGTGCATTGACTTTGGGATGTTGATGTTTATGTAAATGTTTACAAAAACATTATGTGTGTGTTTATGGCTCGTAAGGTGAATTCACCATATGACGGACAATCTAAACCTATGTTAAATAGCTAATGCGTATAGAACCCCAGGTAGAAATATCAAAATTATACATACATATCAAAAATTGGGACCAAAATAGTATACTAAGTGCTACGTATATATAAAATACATGCATACAATCAGAAAACATCATAAATCAAAAATATAGGAAAAGATTTATTTACCTTTGAATGCATCTTGTTATGCCCATATAGCTTAGCCTAGGCTAGCTTCGTATTTCTTGATTATATCCAGCTTTGTTTGCATATGAATCATCTTCTTACTTCTCTCTTTAACATTACTAGCCATCTTGGGACCCATGGATAACCAATTCAAGTTTGAATTTAGCAGTAAAATGTACTATAAATACAGTTTTGTAACCACTCGCGATAGAACAAAGCTTTACCACCATTTTGAAACGAGTGAGGCCGACCAAGAGCAGACCAGCATCTCCCTGAGGAGACGCCAACCAATAGCAGACCAGCATTGTAATGACGCTTTGCATGGCATTGAGGGCAACCTAAATACAAATAAATACAAATACAAATATAAATACAAATAAAAAGATGACCTAAATACCGTAAAGAAGGGATGAAAAAAACGCAGTATTCCACATCGCACCATGAAAAAAAAACGATGGCAAGGGACGCTGTAACCCGTGGGTCCACTGTATATACACACACACAAACAGACACACACACACCACCAAATTATAAGGCGCACCTTCAATGAATGGCCTTTTTTTTTTTTTTTTTTTTCTTTTCATAAATAAGGCACACCGAATAAGGCGCAGCTACAGTGGTGGCTGGGGCTGCCTTTGCATTCTGTTATGTATCCATTAGATACATATGATACAGATAGGGAATGCCAATTCATTGATCAGATAAGTCACTCAAACTTTATTAATAGAATATAGGCATTCTCACAGCCTAACAACCCTAACAACATAAAACAACAGTTTTATTTTTTTCCTTAGGTAGGCTTATTTCAGTAGATAAATAGGGTGAAAAGTGTTCTATAATTCTTGGTTTTTAATTGTATCTGTGTTCTCAGGGGAAGAAAAACCAGTTGAAGTCCTTCATCATTGACTTAAGCAAAGAGTTCTCTATCCTCTCCCAGTTCACCAGCTTTGTGGCCATTGAAGAAAGGGTTTGTTTTGTTGTCACTGACTACTTCATCCATCCATCACTCCTCTAATATGTCATAACACAAGGTTTGTTTTACCTATCAGGAGCCGGTTCAAGCACAGAAGGGGTTCACGGACATCCCTAAGTTGCTAGCGGAAGAAGATGTAGACGTTCTTCCGTACATCGACTGGACATCTCTCCAGACTGACATAGAAGACGAGGAGGAGAAGGAGGAGGAGGAGGATATGTTTGAATTGGCAGACAATTTTTTTTGTCATGGGTCCAAGAGCGTGAGTACAACTGTGTGCCAATAGTACTTTATTCTAAATGCCTAAGAGGTGTACACATTCACCTAACAATTGTGCAGCAGTACACCATTCAATTATGCTACAGCATCCTCTCTCGTGTTCATTTTACTTGTGCTTCTCTTTATAGGCTGATTTTGTCTGTTGTTTTGTGCAGGTTTTGGATTCAGACTCCAGCGAGCTGTGCCAATACTCTTCCACGGTTTGTCTCTTTGCCCTCAGTTTTTTTCTTTTAGGCACAGTGTTGGGAAAGTTAATTTTCCATGCATATTAGTTATTAGTTCACAAATTTTAAATGAATGAGTTTACGTCCTAGTTTATAATTGAATGTTCTTAAACTAAGTACTTAGTTCCAAAATTTATTTTCCTTTTTTTTATTTATTATTTTTGTAACAATTATTATACTATTTTTATTTTTCTTAAAACAGGTGAGAAGCATTTATACTTTACATATTTGAGACTAAGAATAAGGTGGTAAATATATTTACCATATTTTCCGCACTATAAGGCACATCAGATTATAAGACGCACCTTCAATAAATGGCCTTTTTTTTTCATTTCATATATAAATCACACGGAATAGAAACTACGTTGATGACTGGGATTGCATTATGCATCCATTAGATGGTTTTGCGTTATCATCCACTAGTGCTGCACCAAGGGGAATGTTTTAAAAACAATCAGCAAAGTCATCAAATTTTATTCATAGAATATAAACTTTATTAATACAAAATAAGTGTTCCCACAACTGCTAAAATGAAGAAACAGCTGTACTATATGAAGACTGAGGGAAAATACTTCCTGATGAGTATTACTCTGCATGTTCATGAAGCTCACTCCACTAAATTGAGAAAAAGTAGCAAGACGCTCAGCTTCATAGCTTGTGAGACTTGGCTGACCAGAGCTCACGGACTTGTATCCAACACATTGTAATAACAGAACATTCATATACATCATTTGATATGATCGATATATTAGGCGCACTGTCAGCTTTTGAGAAAATGTAAGGCTTTTAGGTGGGCCTTATGGTGCAGGAAATATGGTACTTAAATGTTTAATTACAGTATTTTAGCAGCCAAAAGACACACTGTATTTAATGGCCCGGTCTCAGTTGCGTTGGCTTGTTTTGTATTTAACACACACACCAGACGCCTAAAACATGTGGTAGCATGCATCCACGCTGCCGTATGTTCTTAACCTCCTAAGGGAAATTTTGACCCAACTCAGGCTTTTAGATGTTTTTGATGTGTGATATCAAAGGAAAACCATACAACAAAGAAAAAAAAAACTACAATACACTATTGCAACTTACCTTTTCGGACTTTATTTTGAAATTACATGAATATACCTCATATGATGTTGCACTATATTATTATCAAATGTAAACTTAAGCAAAGTAGTCAATATATTTTTGAACAGATATAGATCTCAATCCAAATAAGAGGCATAAAATGTTTCTAAAAAAAATCTGAAAATTAAATTTAAAATTAACGAATGAATTATTTTATTTCATGTACAAAATTATTGTGAAAAAATATGTTTTATTCAATCTATTCAATATATTATATCTAAGATAATATCTAAAATTTCAGATATCTTAAATCGCTTATTCTCTATAGTAAAATCGTTTTATTCTTCTACGCCACGCTGTCCAGTAGACATATAGGACACTGATTATTTCCTGTTTAGTTGCATGTATACCAATATTTTTGTATAATCTTCTTCCAAGACATTTATTAAACTGCTTGCTACTTTGCTGTTCAAAGTTGTGTATTGTCTGCTTTAACGCAATTCCAACATGATTTCTATGAACATTCTACAAGCACTAGTAATTCTAGTATTTCATGATAACATTAGGTTAGTTTAGCAATTAGCATGGCTTTCTCCAAATTTTTGTTTACCCCCTACTATATCCTTTTTGACGTCGTTATAAAAATCTTTAATAATATTATCGTAAGATACCTTATCATCCATCTAGATAGAGTTGGGCTTCTCATAGCTGTTTACGTGGGCTGCGGTTAGGGTTGCCAACTGTCCAGTTTCAGCTGAGACGTCCCACATATTGAGCTAAATTGTTTGTCCAATGGGGGACATCAAATATACCATGTATTGACTATCATCTCTTATAAATATAACACTCTGAAGATCCTAGGTCAGCTAAAAAGAGAGTGCCAGAGCAAGTGCCGATCACTCAATCTCAGTCTCACAAATAGCTATGACGCCGCAGACAGCAGCTCCCACAGCCACCCCCAAAAATATGTTTATTATCCCTAGAATAAGCTCATTCACAGAGACTTTCACATAGTGAAAACTACAATATGTTCAGTTTACGCTTGGCCAAAACAAGGACTATTTCATGAACTGTTATTGGTTGAAGTCACTCAGTTATACTGTAGCACTGATTAGGCCCAGGTGTGTAGTTGAATAATGTTTCACTGTTTTGGTTTTTATAGAGTCCCAATCTATCGCCATCCCCAACATTTCCAGAAGTGTGCGGTGAGAGACAGAGCGATTCTTTTTCCGAAAGTGCAATCAAAGGACGTCCCAATTTGAAGAGTAATATGGGGCTATATACAATGGACGTCCATTTTTTCCAGCCTTCTGCTACTGGTAAGTGTGCATTTTTTGCCTAAATTTGTAAAACTTTTGACGCTCCTCCACATTCTTCTACAACCAAAGAATCAAATGTAAGCATTTCTGCCCTTCCACCAGATAGCCCAGTTGTTTCTCTTCCACCTCCAATGGGTGCTCCACCACCTGCATCTGTTACGGGTCCTTCTATTATGTTTCCACCTCCTCCTTCCGGCCCATTATTTGTTCCTCCTCCTCCTCCACCTGTTGATCAGCCACTATTTGTTCCTCTTTCATTGCCACTTCCACCATGCAACGTATCATTCGATGGTCCTTCACCTCCCCATCCATCGAATGTGAAGACATCCATCTCATCAGACCCTCCACCTCACATAATGGCCACAATACAGGGTGCTTCATCTGGTTTTGGACTGAAGAGCAATACATTTTCCATTTCCTCTCAAGTTTTGGGTGCTCCTGCACCTGCAGCTAGGGATCCAAATGCAAGCAAACCCCCGATTCTCTGCAGCCCATCATTGACACCACTGAAGCAGTCACTTCACCGTCGACCTGTCCTTGCTGCTACCAGTGAAAGCTCCGTGGAAGCCAAAGAATCGAATGAATTAGAAAATGATGACATGGACTTCATTTCAGTGGAAACTTCCAGACAGAGTCCTGGAAGAGTGTGGGACTCTTCAGCAGTTTCGGCCAATGAAGTCCCAACTCAGTTGTTGGGCAGAATTGGTGGCTCATTTAGTCGCGCTGCATCAGCAGTTGACACTTTTGGTGGGCCGGCACCACCAGAACAACTGACACAAGTTTCTTTATGCCAATCTAGGGAAGATACTTTTGATGCACTAACTAAAATTGGGGTTGCAAAAAAAAAATCTGGAGTCAAGCTACTATTGAAGAAGAAAACAATTGAATTTGAAGCTGAAACTTCTAGCCAGCCTGCTGAATACACCTCCGCAGTGGGTTTTTCATTTGTGGGCCAAGGTGTAAGCAAGCCTGCACTTGACAAGGTGACACCTGAATTCACTTTGGAAAACAGAACTCTCAAGTCTCATTCACTGATGCCAAGACGCCGAGTAGCCTATCAGACCTCCCGGTAAGTTTCTAAACATGCCCTTTTAATTCAGTAATTTAAAAAGTCATTACATTTTTGTTGTGTTTCAGTCTTTTAGTTTTTTTAGTTAGGTGTTAATGTTTTCTTTCTTTTGCACTCTCAGTGCTTTGCGTTTTTTTATTTTTTTCATTTAAAAAAGTTAAAGGTATATTGCGGAGCGCCACACCGTGAAGTTTCATGCCAAACAGACGAGTTAACTGTAAATGTACTGTACATGGAAGGGTACTCTTTGAACTTCAACCTACTGCAGTACAGATAATTACTTAAATCTTAAAATATCAAACATTACACAGTAACTGTATTGTTATCCCTTCCTGTTTTCATCCCTTAGCTGTAGTCAGGAGACACAGAGGAGTTGCCCTCGGAGTAACAGCCCTCAGACATCAAACAAGAGTGGAGCCTGTAGCTGACCAAACAGCAGAATTTACACTTGAAATTCCAATTCATTACAATAGCTATCTAGATAACAGCTTCCCAGCGCTCTCGTTTGTCCTGACCGTTCTCCTAAGCCGCGGTTCTCGCTCGCGTGCCAATCACTCGGAGAATGCTCCAGTTATTGTCCTCAACTGACTGGCCAGGCAATTCGGCAAACAGCTCACGGGCACTCCTACTAGACATATGATTGGCTCCTACCGCAACATCGACCAATGAGGGCAGCAGTAGATTACAACTGTGGACATCTTTCGTGGCAGCAGTCATAATGCACTCATGAACCAAAGTACCATTTTAAAATGTTTGTATGCTGCTAATTACGCACTCATAAATATGTAAACATGTCTTAAATGTCAGCATTTAACCTTACTAGTTATTGTTGTAAACAAGTTTTTCCGGAGTTGTCCTCTGTACTGTATTTTGAAACACATTTATTTACCGCATGTTAAAAATATAAGCACATGAGTTAAACATCCCTGTTGATATTGTGTGTATGTTAATTTCTGTACATCTTGTATTGCAGGACCAAGTTTGGTAGCGGGAAATTTCCTGGAACCACATCGTTGGATGGCATCGATTACATTATGCAGAATAGGGAATGGCCCAAGATTTTCCAGATGCAACTTTCAGTAAGTCAATAAATTAATATTGCAATAGGCCTTTTGGGCATTTCCTACACCTGCACCATGACTTGAGATCCTATGCAGTACCAACATGTATTAAACTATGCACCGTTGCGATCTTTTGCTATGCAGTATTTGTCACTTTTTGTCATTTTATGTACTCTTGTATCTTTTGTTTACAGTTGTGACCTATTTTGACTTGTCCCTTGTCGTATCAGTTGCTATACAATTGCTATAGGTTGTTAGTTTGCTTTATAATCTCATAGCGGAATAATGGATAGAAGTTTTTAAGTTCAAAGGCATTGTTGACACGCAGCCGGGGTCTTGCAAAATGGCAGTGAATTTCTCCGTTTTACCTTATTTGCTATTCGTGGCCGGGCTTTTTTTTTTTTTTTTCATCAAAACCGAATCTTTCCAAACCTCCGGCCAAAGTGGAGATTTGCCCAAGCCCCCGGCTTCATGGTTGCGTCTAACCAGCTTAAACCTGAGATTTGTGTCATCGCTCTACTCTTTTTTTCCCGCCAAAGATGCAGATACTAGTGATGTCAGAGTTCTTTTTGATTGGACACGTCAGAGTCGAAAGTTCTTTCTGATTGGACTGAATTTGGCATGCTTGTAACTGAATGAAACTACACCGTGCTGGATTCGTATAGACCCAATTTCTTGAAATAAACAAACAACTATGATGAGGTTGAGACTGCGGGTTTAAATAACAAATTACATGTAGACAAGGCCAAAGTTCCCAGTGACTCAATGTCAGTGTTGGGCAAGTTACTTCAAAACTGCAATGCATTATTTACTACCTATTACTGTCATGTCAAAGTAGTTAATTACATAACAATATTACTGTATTTGAAATGTAATGTGTTACACTACTATTGTGTTACTTTTATATTACTCTCATGTCAAGTTCACCTGTTAGACATTTGTGAGAAACCATACACAAAGAAGGAGAGAAGGCATTTTTATTCTTATGGATGAGGAGAACAGAGGAGAACAGCATGAATGGAAGGCTGCTGCATTCTGAAGAGCTCATCCGCACCCTTTTTTTTTTAAATTTGCTTAGGAGGTCCCTAGGTACAAAAGACAATGCTGTCCTAGAGGATTGGGTAGGCATTTGGCAGCAATTTAAACAATTGGTTTACGATGATGAGGAATGCAGTTTTATCACCTTTCTCCCCGGGAACAGGATGCGCACATGGTCACAAAACCCCCATTTGGTCATTACACATTCAGTGGGAGTTTGCCTTAAGCCTAAAGGTTGCATTGGTTGCATTGGATTTGGATTACTACATACAGTTGAACTTCTACTTAAAAAATGATTTTGTTCCGGAAGGAATTTTGTCTTATGAATCACGCTCCTAAACCCCCCTAAACGCTCCTAAAGTTGATCGTATTAATGTGGCAGTTGACAATATGAGTGCAATTCACT
Source organism: Hippichthys cyanospilos (assembly GCF_059441005.1). NCBI lineage: Eukaryota > Metazoa > Chordata > Actinopteri > Syngnathiformes > Syngnathidae > Hippichthys > Hippichthys cyanospilos. The sequence goes on from NC_142373.1 coordinate 4,083,391, forward strand.
TGTTTGTCTTGAAATGGTGCTGGTGTGTTGGTGATGAGTGCAGAGAGAGAGAGAGAGACACCTTTTTAGGATGTTTAATGTGTATGGTTTTTTTTTTGTTTGTTTTGTTTTATTTTTTTTTATTTCCAGTGATATATTTTTGGATTATTTTGAGCATGTAAGTGTTCTTAAATTTAGTTTGGGGTCATGCGAAGTGCTTCCTGTGTGATGTCATTGCTTAAATGCCAACAATGTGCTAACAATGCAAATGTAAGATGGCTCAAAGTGATATGTTACATTGTGTTTTTTATGTGAAAATGTACAATGTTAGCCGTAGCTAATGTCAATGTCATGTTTGTTAGTTCTACGGTGTAAATTGTAGGTGGGAGGTATGGATGAAATGAGTAAAGATGAAAAGTGGAAGACCGCTGTAAACATCAATGCAAAAAAACGTAGTGTCTCGTTTGTGAGCAAGCCAGCATATTAATAAATTATGAAAAAAATGCATCACAAACTAACAAAAATGGTAGACATCACGAGTTGTGATAACATATTACATTACAGTCATGTTGGTTTGAGCGCTGGTATCTCGTGTCTCATATGCTAACAATATCGCCTTTCTTATCTTGAATTCTCTCGTTACTAGAGACAGTATTTTTCCGCCAAACGGTTTTGTAAGCTGTATTTTTCATAACAAGAGGCTTCCATAAGCGGAGGCACAATTGTACTATTTTTCCAATGCCATGTCCGGTCTGTATCAGCGTCCAAACGCTCCTCCCTTGACTTGGTGAAACATCTTATATCTGTGTTGTAGGATGGCTACTGGGAGTTGAGCGCAGAACTGGGAAGGTTCGTAAACATTGATCTCGATGTTTTCACCGCGTTCCTTGAAAGTAAAGGCATCCGCTCCCTCGGTGAGAACCACTTCTTCCCTGAAATTTCACTGAGTAAAATGTGATACAATCGTGTTTGTTTTGACATTTCTCATTGCAGTGTTTTAACAGTAGTGTGCATGTTACAACATCCATGCACTGATTGTTGCACATTGTGTTACCATCTATCCAAGTATTATCCTTACCACTCATCATCACAAGCGTGGCCCGCATGCTGTCCTAGCTGTCTTCGAGCAATGGGCGGGGTAACAGCCAGGGGTTGGCAGCCAATCGCAGAGCACACAAAGACGAACGACCTTACATATTCCCAATCACATCTAAGGACAGCATTATATTATACTAGCCTTATTTCCATTCAATAACCCTAACCCTATTCTGTTTTGATGTGTTTCAATGGTCAAAATCAACAAGTCATGGTTTGTTTGTTTTTACTAAATTACTCAAAAGCAGTGTAAAGAGGTAAGCACAAAAATGTATAAAAATAAAATACCATTTCTGTCAATGAATAAGGTTTTTTTTTTTTAATCAAATTTCATCAAATTTGTATTTGATGAAGAAAAATTGTGACTAATCAAGTGATATTTAATATAAGATCTTTGTGATTTTCTCATTTTTTACTTTGTAAGTCTACATTATGGTGTCTCTGTGTCTTTTATTTGTCTCAAAATGCTGTTTTGACATTGTATACCATTGATCCCAAACCACCGGTCCATGAGCTATAGACTGAGGGGAAAAAGTAAAGAAAATAAATAAGACCAGTACCTGAAGTAAGGCATTTTGGAGAACAGTGAATTAAAAAAAGAGAGGTGCTGCAGTGCAGCTCCTGATTAAAAATATGATGGAATTGAATAAACTTTGTTTTTACTTAGTTAATTTCGCTTAATAACCAATTTTTTTCTCAAAAATGTTTTTGATTAAACTATAATGGCCAGCGCTGTTTCACAAATCAACTGTGCCTAACAGCAAACTGTGTTTTATTAAGAACATTTTCAGTATTGCTAGTTCAAGAAAATTTTAAGTTTAAATGTGGCATTTCTTGTATCAAACACATAAAGCATTTTATGCATTTATAACGAAAGAACAGCTCACTGACTAAAAAAATATTCTGTACTAGAGGTTTTCAATACTGTAATGCAGACAGCTAGACGGTAAACAGTTGTAAAAAAAAAAACCCTATTACATGTTGATGAATGTTCTCATAAAACACCTGTACAGTTAACGTGTTGAGACGATTCACTTGTTAGATAGAAATCTTCAAGAAGAATTTTAAAGACTTCATCTTTGCTGAGGAAATAGGAACATTTTCTAATCGCATCATACTAGTTGGTGACAAATATTAAAGTGCTTTAGTTGTGAGAGAGTGGCTTGAATTGCAAAGTGGTTTCTTTTCTAAAAGCTGTGAGAATCTGCTTATTACTTATTACATACCCTTGTAGTAAATAGCGGTTTGTGTAGCACTTGAAGATTCACGTTAACTGATTTTTTTTTTGTAACCTTATATCTGTCACTGGATACTTAACCTGTCTTTCCAGACTATAAACCGCACCGGTATATCAGCTGCAGCATCAAAAATTGAGCAAAAAAATAAAATACATTTTGTCACTGATAGGCCACACTCCGGCTTCCTCCCACCTTCCAAAAACATGCATAGCAGGTGAATTACACATACTGAATTGTGCTCAGGTGTGATTGGGTTCGTGGATGGTTGTTCGTCTCTGCGTGTCCTGCGATTGGCTGGCAACCAGTTCAGGGTGTCCCCCGCCTACTGCCCTAAGCCAGCTGGGATAGGCACCAGCAAGCCTGTGACCCGTGTGAGGATAAGCAGTTATAGAAAACGGATGGATGGATGGATGGATGGATATTGGTAAAGTTACTAAGTAGGAATTAGCCAGCTCAACACCCTTTTTCAGCCAATTTTCCTCATCGTCCACCAACTTTAGCAAAATCCAGAACATTTTTATTGCATGTTTAGATTCAGTAGTGCATCAATAGTGTATTAAGACTTTAAAAATTAAATTTGATATTTTTTAGTAAAACCGCATGTTTTTGTTTTTTTTGTTTTGTTTTTTTTTTCTGTTTTGCACTTGCGGTGTGGTGTAGGCATTAAGGCCTGTGCTGACATTCTGAGGCTTCTGGCGACTCTTCTGGTCCTGCAGCTGATGCGGTTGGAGAGGCTTCCGGAAGGCAAATTGCTGCGCACACTCTTCTGTCTGGAGGATAGTCCCCTCAGGTGAAGCTCATCAAAAACACAATGCTATATGTTCCCATTGTAGCGGCCTCTGAGCTCAATGAACAAACCATTTGCACATTGTTGCTTCACTTCTTTTGTTTGTCTTGAAATTCAGAACTATAGCCTATAGAACGCATCCAGGAGTAGCACTTCACTTTTCCACCTTTTATAATTTTATAGCCTCATTTCAAATTGTGGTAAGTTCATTTCTAGCCAACAAAAATTACACACAAATTGGGGGGGGGGGGCATTATAAATCAGCATAAAGTATAAATGAGTATTTACAGCCTCTGCCCTGAAGCTCAAAAATGAGCACGGTTGCATACTTTTTTCTCCTCATCATCCTAGAGCTGTTTTTACAACTTAATTGCAGTCCACCTGCAGTAAATTCAGTTGATTGGACATGATTTGGAAAGGCACACCTGTCCTATATGAGGTCCCAATGTTGACTGCGCATGTTGGCGTCAAAGAAATTGTTTGTAGACCTGCAAGACAGGGTTGTCTTGTAGCACAAGTCTGGGAAAGGACAAAGCAAAAATTCTGCTGCATTGAAGGCCCCAATGAACAGAGTGGCCTTCATTATTTGGAAATGGAAGACATTTGGAACTACCAGGACTCTCCATAGTGCTGGCTGGCTATCTAAACTGAGCGATCAGGGGAAGGGCCGTTGTCATGGAGGTGACCACTTTGTAGAGAGGGCAGTAGGACAACCACCTCTGTAGCAATCCATCAATCAGGCCTGTAGGGTAGCATGGCCAGACAAAAGCTACTCCTTTGTAAAAAAAAAAAAAAAAAAAAAATTGGAAGCCCATTTAAAATTTGCCAAAGGGCACCTCAATGACTCTCAGACCATGTCATCGCATCCCACTCTAGACGCATGAAAGAAGAAGACTCTTTGTGAAGACTCATGGAATGTCACCGGCTAGTAGATTCAAATGATCGAAATCCTTCCAAGCTTTTTTTTAAATCACACTCCTCGCCTCTGTATTCACCGGCGAACACCAATATCACCTATTTTCATTTTAATTAATCGTGGCAGCCACCATTAAAATTCCTTTAATCGTGCAGCCTTACATTGTCATAAATGGGGTATTGTGTGTAGAATTTGGAGGTAAAAGATTAATGTAGTATGGTATGGGGTTGTAAGATGACAAAATGTGGAAAAAGTGAAGCACTGTGCATACTTTCCGGATACACTCTGCATGCGTCCATTAGACATTCCGAATGGCAAATATGGCATATCAAATATGAGTTTATGATTAACAAGAAACTAATGGTGGCCCTCAGCTTGCTTGAGCCTTGATAATATGTACAAAGATATGTACAAAATGTACACAAATTAAATTGATTAAATCAATCATACAAAAATGGAATCTCAAGAGCGGCCAGAGACGGTGCCAAAAAAACAAGCCAAACAAAGCACGCACCAATGAATGAACCGTTTCAAAACATCATTATTTCGTGTGCGGGTCATGAGTCACGGTACCAGTTGAGCCACAGATTGATAGGGGTCCGCGGACAGGAAGTTGGTGTCCACTGCTTTAGGGAGCTGAATGATTCGCTTCAATGATTCATATCTGGAGTAACATCTTTGTCTTTAAATTCTTTTCATGAAACATAGTCACATTTATCCTCAAAGATGATAACTGCTTGACTATTTAGCTTAGCAGTCAAAAAACATGACTGGATGATGCGTTTTTTTGTCTTGTTTTGGGAGGCGTGTCCGGCGGCACCTGTAGTGAATGATCAGTGTTGATCATACATCCATTTGTTTTTTGTTTTTGTTGTTTGGCACAAAGCAGGCCAGCACACTGGCAGGATGTGAAGAAGGCTGTGGACTGGGTCTGCTTGGCGGACCGCCAGTACCCCTGCATATGCAGCCGCCTGGAGTTCGGGTTCACATGGGAGACGGCCACCCGCCAACTGCTGGGCTATGACGGTCCCCCCACCTTCTCGCCTCTCGCAGGCCTGAAGCTGAGGAGGAACATGTCTGCTGCACGTTCCCCTGTGCTGGTGCGTTGATTATCACATATGGAAATACTGTATTTCAGTAATCTGTTCTCATGCGCTCACAAAAGATTATGCCTGTATTTAATCAGAGAGAAATATTCATAGTCTATTTCAAAACAGCAAAATACAGTGGACCCCGGTTTACGATGTCCCTGCCTTATCTGTCTTTCATCTTATGACGTGGACCGCGACTTTTTTTTTTTTGTCTTCTCTTTACACCATTTTTTTCACCTTACCACATCAAAAACAACAACTTCTCTTCTTGAACGTGGCGGTTAGAATGTGTGCTTGTATGCCAGGGGCACTGCTCTCAAACGTCACTACGTGCGTCACTGCTTATGTCACTACAATGCTGGTCTGCTATTGGTCGGCGTCATGACTACCTAAGATACTGGTCTGCTATTGGTCGGCATCACGGAGTAACTAAGATGCTGGTCTGCTATCGGTCGGCTTCACTCGTTTCAAAATGGCAGAATGGTAAAGCTTTGTTCTATAGCAAGTGGTTACAAAACTGTATTTATAGTGCATTTTACTGCTTAATTCAAAGTTGAAAGGGTTAGCCATGGGTCCCAAGAATGCTAGTGATGTTAAAGAGAGAAGTGAGAAAATGATTAGTATTGAAACCAAGCTGGAGATAACCAAGAAATACGAAGAAGGCTAGGCTAGGATAGCCTAGGCAAGGCTAACCTCACAAGGGGGTACACTATGGCCATAACAAGCTCGTCACATCACTCAAAGGTAAATACATATTTTATATATGTATTCCTGATGTTATTTAATTGGGGTTAATATATAAGTAGCACCTACTATATTATTTTGTTACCAATTCTTAATTTGTATCTACAATTTTGATGTTTTTAGCTGGGGTTTTAGCTAATTAACATAGGTTTGGATTGCCCGCCATACGGCGAATTTGCGTTACGATTTCAACCGCAGAACGGATTAATCTCGCAAACCGGGGGCCCACTGTACTCATCCAAAAGGCTAATAATTTTCATATAGCATTTTTTTCTTTTTACGATTATTATCTAGCAGGTTGTTTCACAGGTGAGATATGACATATATGTTTGCTTGTAACTTCCTTTGTCTTAACACAAAATGGTATGAAAATGTATTGGTTTTGAATGCATCTTTATGTTGAATTTATTGATTATAAATTCAAAGTACATATGACATGCTACTTGTGGGGTTTTTTTTAATGAATGGATAGATGACCCACTTAATATTGTAGTAGTGTTGAATTTATTGATTGTAAATTCAAAGTATACAATTTACAGATTAGTGTGAATTATCGGGGTGTCAATATAGGGTTAATGCTAATTTCATACCAGTTACATTTTCCTGCTTTTTTACCTGCATTTTTTACCCTGCTTTGATTGATTTGTTTGCATATTGGTTACATTATTTCAAATGACTTTTTTTCTTCACACATAGTAATTAGGACCAATTCACAACAATGTTTAATAATAATTGAGAAAATCACCTCATGGTTGCTAACCAACCCATACTGTTCATCTGACCTCTTTGCTGCAACGACAATAAACATGGACAAAAGACAAGCCTTTTCTTTTTGTCTCGATTTTTATTTATCATTATTAAGTTTTTATAAATATATTTGCTAATCGTTTTTAACTCTCAGTGCCGTGGATGAGCATTTTCGTCAAGTAAAATCCTTTAGCTACTACAACTATATGTTTTTTTTTTTTTGTATGAATGGATAGATGGCACTCGTGCCCTACTTTTAATACTTTTAGTACTGTAGTAGTGTAGTGTAGTAGAATATAATGTATGTAAACAGTTATTTTGTCACCTAAAACACATTTTCATTGTTTTTGTTCATGTTTTCAACAAAGGGATGGACTGTTGAGATGTTTCAGATGCCACTAAACCCAAAAATATTCGTGTCAAAGTCACTGTTGTGCAGAAAAAACATCTTTTGACAAACAATTCATTTCCTCCTTTTGTCCGAAATCGTTTTGGACAAAAGGAGAAATGGCTTAGTGTCACTCATATGACCCATTTTCAAACAGAGAATACTAAAAAAATAAAGCAGGGTCGATTTAGAATTTTGCATTGAGCTCCTTGTTATACAACAGCAGATTTTGCAAAAAGTACTGAAACAATGAAGATGTGAAGATGCGAGAAACTGCACCCATTTGGAGAACGGAATTCCAAATACAGTACTCCAAAATTACTGTAAATAGTGTGTGCGTACATCAGTGCTTATCAAATAGTGGAGCGGGCGGAAAAGGCTTTGTTTTCATCATGTGAAGTGTCATTGCAATAAAACAAGATTTTTTTTTAATTTTTTTGTTGGGTTTTTTTGTTTCAGGCACTTTGATGCACTCAATTACTTTTAGCTTTTATATGGGTTACAGCTTAGTTTCCACAAAAAGAAAACTAACAGTTGTTGAAAGTGGATTTGTATTGCTCTTTTCTTTTGTTAATGTTAAAAAGGATAGAGGTTTATATATACCTTTACCATTTTCATAGATAATAGTCTTATTTATAGTCGGCACGCCGAGTGGGGGAAGGAGAGCGCGAAAAGTTTTCTCTTTCCTAAGGTTGACTTGGCCAAATATAATTGAGGAGCACTGGCGTACATGTAGTATGTGTTTTTCTTGGATTAAACAACAACTGGTGCTCAAAAATATATTTGCTCTTGCATATTAAACTGTTACTGCTTGTATCAATAGTAAAAATTGGTGAACATTATTGAAGCATGTTAATCGTGAGTCTTGCGCTGGATCATTCATCAGTCATTGAACTGACAACCAACTGACGACCAACAAGAATGAGGTCTGTTATGTCAAGACAAAGCACAAGATCAGCGCATGCCTTGCCTGTGACTCCCAACGTCCATTTCCGTAAGTCTGGTCCTCCACATTGACGTAAACATTCACATTACTCACATTGTTCATAATGCGCCTTTGGAACAAGGTAGCGTGTTATTGATTGTGGTAGAAGTAAAAGGTCGTGTAAGTCATGAAAACAGATTGTTCAGAGTCAATATTTATCCAATTTCACTAAGTAGAACAAAGTGACATTTGAGAAGTTTTAAAATAATCATTTTTCAATACATGTACTGTACATGTACTGTACTGTATATGGTAGTTAGGTTCCATATAACTTAAACCTGATATGATGTTCCTTTAGATTTCTGCTGACATGGGGTGTTAAACAAACTGTCTGCAGGTCTGCAAATGAGTTTAATACACCCGCGAGATGATTGTGTAAAGTATAAAAATGAGCCGAATCGTTTTCAATGTATGAAAGATTTGAATAGTTTTTTTTAATTAATAATAATGTTTTGTTTTATGATTAATAATCATGTTGTGCTTGGACTATTTTGGACAGTATTTATGAAGAACTGTGGCGAGGCGAAGAAACCACACGTTGGTGTGCTAGTGGAGATCTTTACTCTTCACATGCCATCACAAAACTGATACAACGAAGTCCCAAAACGCAAAGACAAAGCCAACAGTTCAAAGCATCAAAGGTTCATAGCAACATGCCTACTGGGTGAGAGACATGGTCCTAGTGCCCATCCGCACAGCTCCCCCAAACACCCAGAAAGGCATAACGGAAAACCCCAGGGTATCCACCAGTAAGTGACACCAGGGGCCCAGGTGCGACAGGAGTAAGGGTGAGACGCTCAGCGTGAAAACCACGACGTGGCGTTGCCAAAGGGATGTTCTGAGGTTGCGCAGGAGCCGGCAGCAGTGCTGACCTGCATGCTGGCAGGCACAGTGGGCTTCCGAGGGACGGTCGGTCGCGGCTGCGTCCCAGTCTGTGCCTGGGCCAGAACCTGTTGTGGCACCAACACCAGCTGACCCGCTCTGATGTATACCGGGACCATACCTGCGGGCATGGTGAAACGGAGGGACAGCTGGGTGATGCTAGCTCGAGGCCTACTGCTGAGGCCGGACGGACATCGGTATTAGATGAGGCCGCCCGACTGAAAGATCCCGGTCGACGGCCCGGGACTCCAGTACTGGACTGCACCAGCCGTTCTCACCAGCACCTGTACCGGCCTGTTGCTGGCTGGCTTGATCCCGGGGGCACAGAGGGACTGGACAACGGGCGAGAGGACCCTTGGCGGGTTTCTGGCTGGCTGACCTGGTACCAGCTTGTTGCATCACCTGACATGTTGTAGGCTGGTCGAGGGATGCCACAACCATGCGGGATGCCTGCGGTGATTCCTTGTAGTTGGAACAGCGCCTCAATAAGCTGAAACCACGCGGCCGGATCGCTCTGCCAGAACTCAGGCACCTTCGCCGATGTCACGGCAGCTGCCGATTGTGAGCGTAGGTGCGATGTGGCCGAGGAAGACACCTCTTCAACAGCTTGCTGAAACATTCTGACGTCAGGGGTCACCAATGGGGCGAAACAACCTTTTCAACAGCCTGTTGAAAGATTGTAACGTCTGGGGAAACTAATGTGGCAAGAAGACCCGTCCGGGGTCACCCATTCGAACGTCCGGGGTCACCAATGTGGCGAGGCGAAGGTGCCTGAGTTCTGGCAGAGCGATCCGGCCGAGTGGTTTCAGCTTATAGTCATGATTGCTGCCGATTGTGAGTATTGGGGCGATGTGGCCGAGGAAGACACCTCGTCAACAGCTTGCTGAAACATTCATCACATCGGGGTCACCAATGTGGTGAGGCGAAGAAACCACACGTTGGTGTGCTAGTGGAGATCTTTACTTTTGATTTTTGGTTTTATTCGTTTAGTTTTGATTTTTGGTTTTATTCTATTGTTTAGTGTTGCATTGTAAAATAATAAAAAAAATCAAGTTTCCTACACGGATTTCACTTTGCGCGTCTTATTTTTGGAACGGAATCCCGCGATTAACGAGGGATTACTGTATTTCCCATTGCCCTATGACATATTTTCCTCCATGCAGCCTGCGTGCTAAAAGGAATTTGACATCTCTGACTTACAGTATACTCTAAGTATACGTGTATCAGTCAACTGAATATACAGTAAGTACACAACATGTATTCGTTGAATAGTAGACTGAATTAATGCTTGGTTAAAGGACGGCTGTTTATTCTGCCCTCGCTATGTTTCACGTTAACTATGCAGATAGACAACTCCGCCAATAAAGACACCTGTTGGTGATTCTTCCCCTTTATTCACCGTGGATTCTTTAAAGGTGTTAAACTGAAAAAAGATATAGAAATATTAATATGCTGCTGCAAATAAAATACAACACAAGTAAAGCTGCTTTAGTGCTGGATCACAAACAGGAAGTATTCAATGCAACAAGATGCGGTCACCTTTCGCAATAAACGTACATTTTCATACCAACCAAATGAAACGCTCTGTAACCATAGAACCGTTGGGATGGCAAAGAACCAAAATTTGGAGGGTTCTAGCTCCAAAGTTTCTCAAGGACAAAGGTCTAGACCAGGGGTTGGCAACCAAAAATGTTGAAAGAGCCATATTGGACCAAAAAAAACAAAAAACAAATAGCCTATGTCTGGAGCCGCAAAAAAATAAAAGCCTTGTAATGAAGGCAACACGTGCTGTATGTATCTATAATAGCTATATTAACCTACTATCAAAATGATTAACTACGAATACATAATGAGGCTTCATGATTAAATGTTTGTTTTACCTGCAGTGCATCCTGACACACCACATGACTACTCTGTTGTGCGATGCCGCCTCAAGTTTAACTAAATTACAATATTAATGAATTATGTTTCATTGCTTTGATTAAATTAAATAAAGCGGATTTTAGAAGTTTTTATTCACGAGGATTCGAAAAAAAAATGGAACGTGCAAAAGGTGGCCCTTATCTGGGCAATAGAGTGCAATAAAACGTAGCCTGCATCTAAAAAAATAAAACATCAGCCACATACCTGCATAAACGCGCAGTCTGTTCAATATCGATCACATCACTGGCAATTGAGTATGCTGGCTCTGAATTAATGTCCTTGATTTGTTGACCGGTGTTGCCTGCCATTTTAATCGTTCTTTCCTTCACTGTCTTGGCGGAGAGAGGCGTGTCTTTTTTTTTTTTTGTATTCCGGTTTTGTAGATGAAGTCCTTAAATTGGTGTTCTGATATGTTGATGAATGACTCCATGTAGTCACCAACTGTAAACGGTTAGCCACGTTTTATTATCTCCCGGGTTGCAACGAAACTTGCAGCAGTCGTGGAGTTTGGAGATGCAATCCACTTCTTAAATATATTTTTGCGCTCCTCTAATTTCTGCAGAAGTAATGCAATCGCACTTTTTCTCTCATTGCCAACTGGGTACTCGGCTGTAAATGTAGAACGCCTTCCCTGAAAATGTCGTTCCACGTTGCTATTTTTGTTATTTGACAACTTCTCGCTAAAGAGCAAACATTCAGGCAATCCTTCTGCATTGGCAACGAATGCAAATGATCTGGTCCAAGAAATGTTGAATCGTCTGTTCTCCTCAGTTATTTTTCTCTTTTTCCCTTTGGGATCCATGGCTCATTTTGCTTTTGATCAAAAACTATTATCTGTGCGTTTTATGTACCATTTTGAATCTACTCCAGGGACATATATTTGCAAAAAAAAAAAAAAGTGCAGTTTTAAACTCAGGTTTATTTCAATGTATCATAGGCAATCAAACAAAGAAGGCTTCAATGTTTTGGATTGACATTTGCTTCAAACAAGATGGATAGACACCAACAAGGAGGGTGCCTCAGTGCATCCTTGTCCAACTGTCATTGGCGCATGCGGCTGTCTTCTTCGAAGGACACATGTTCTCGTTACAGATCTCCTTCACACCCTGCTTCCGAATCAAACCACTTTCTGTTCGGGAGAAACACATCCTAAGGGTCAAAATTCATAATCGCGAGAAATACGGTTGTGTTATCTTCACTGAGGCATATCACTTTACTAGTACAGTACAGCGAGTCCTCATTTTTCACAGTTAATGGGGACCGGAACCCCCCGCGATAATTAAAAAACCGCGAAGCAACGTCACCGCCCACCAATGCCCCCCACGGAGTTTTACGCATGTGTTATGTGGATACCTGAATTTTTTTAAAATGTGAAGCTCCCTCCTCCTCCCAACAGAGTGTGTGTTTTATGATTGAGGCTGACAATGCATATTTGAGTGTCCTGCAAGACACTTGATTGGCTCCCAGCGCGACCATCGGCCAATGAAGGCAGGAGTTGTAATCAACTCTCGCCCCAACTCCCGTTTGCTACACCAAGAGGGAAGCCCAGTCAATCATACAACACGCAAGGCAGAGGAGGAAGGAGCTTCACCAGAGCACGTTGTACATCTCTTACCTAGGTTTCTTTTGGAATCATTCAGAATTTCGAGTGTAAACTCTCAATGTTGTCAAATTTGGACATATACAGCTTTCACTTTAATTAGACTTCCGAGCACCGCAACATATATTTTTTATTGGTCCGACATTTGACAGTTGTCAATGCCCTGTCCCCTTCCATCATTGTCAGTCCGTCATTTTTTTTTCACGCTGAAAAATGTTATTGGCGGTCCGTCAGCAACTTCCATCACCACCCCCAACTTCCGCTACCTCCCCCTTCTTCCGTCGCCCCCCACTCCTGTTGTCAATACCCCAGATGTAAGACACACTGCACTAAAACTAATTCATGTTTCTGTTTTTGTACCTATAGTTAAAGTTAACCCAATGTCTTTAATAGTACTGTTAGCCTGCACTTGAAACAAAAAGCATTAATATACGTGTAACACAAAAACAAATTTGACTAAGTGGTTTAACCCTGTGCTATAATACACCAACATGTTGATTAACCTGCATCTGAGTAAATGCAGGTTGGGCGAGAGTGGAGTTAGCAATCACGTCCAGTGGCTGGCATTATCATGCTTTACATGACACTGAGATGCAGGATGTCAGTTCTCATTTATAACTGCCTGCCTTACAACCATAGAAGACGGTTTCATGAACATTTGTCCAAATGTCTTAACTTCATCTGTCACGTACACGACAAGTGAAACAAAGGATTGCTGAGGTTGAATTTCTAAAATAAACATCTTTAATTAGTGAATTTAAAAGAGCCAATCAGAGAAATGATGCAAATTTTGTCTGCATATACTGGTTACTTGAAATGCATCCCAGAATGCTCTTATCAGCATGAAACGAAACGAGGACTAAGATAAGGAGCAACTACCAATAAAGTCGTTTGCACTTTTCAATGAGCGCATTATCAACTATGGCTCTTTGCGTGCTCATCTGCACTTTTCATTAAACCCATTAGCGAGTGAAACTCGTAAGAGTGCTTTACCCAACATGTACCATCCAACAACATAACGCAACATAAAGCAAATAAATAATTGACCAAACACTGGGGCATAACTCAAAAATAGGGTAAGTTGTCCAAAGTATAACTGTACAGTACACTATTGTACCCAAAAAGGCTTATTATTGGACTCTCACTGTAACCAACAAAAGGACAACTGGACTTCAAACATTTTTATAAGAAATCCACTCAAATCTTCATCCAAGCATTATGACTCACCAGCCATGAGGTTGAAGAGGAGGCAATAATTATTGCTTGTGGAGTTGAAGGACTTTGTGATGGCAGTGGCCTGTGACAGAACGAGACTATAAATTTGGAATCATCTGACATGGTGTTTTTTCAACTTTTTACACCAAGTAGTACCACCTGAAAAAAATAGTTAACTTCTTCAAGTGTCACCAAATAAACCAAGGTTAAAATACAGTTCAGTATTACTTAAGTTTTACTTCCTAAAAGCAAATGTATTAAATACGATACGCAATTTGGACATATATAACTTTCTCATGCAACAGCCAAATCTGTTGATCTGGTATGGGCAAGACATACTGTAAATAACATGCTAACAGACAGTGTTGGGAGTAACATGAGAAACATATTAGTACTGTAACGTGCTAATGTAATATATTACACACACAAAAAAAAAACTGACTAGGAACTGCCTAGTAATTCAACTGTAATCCATAATGTTCTGTCAGCAGTGTTTGGACAAATTACTTCAAAACTGTAATGCATTATTCATTACTTATTATTGTCATTTCAAACTAATTAGTTTGATTATAATATTACTGAATTCGAAATGTGATGCATTACACTACAATTGCATGACTTTTATATTACTCTCACCAACATAAGAAAATAGGGATTTGCCTTTCTAAATGTAGCTCAAGACGCACATTATACATCCAGTGGAGAGTTGGCTAAAGCCTAAAAACAATATTAAGTATTTGATCTGTAATGTAATCCTTTCGATACATGATAAGATACAGAACATTTTTTTTTGTATTTTAATCTCTTTATTACTTAGCTTCACAGCATAGTGATGCACTGTTTATGCTTTGGGCAAAAACCTAGTGGCATTGAACATATATTGTAAAAAAAAAAAAAAATGTAAATTGTGTACCCCTTTAATTCAGTTATTCTTTTCCATACTAAATGAGAAAGCTGGCAAGCCACTAACAACATACTTTGAGTATTATTGATTGACCTTCAAGTTTTGAAGTGGCCAAAAAAAAACATAATGAAACTCACCTTCACAAGGCAAAAATCAGGTGCTGACGGGGGATTGAAATCAAAGAAGAGCTCACTGATCGAGTAGGTGCTGGGCGACGTGTGCCTGATATGAAGGTATGAGGAAGACTCCTTCACCAACTGAAAATATTCATGTAAAGATATATTATAAAACACAAATGATAAAACACAGCAGAATGCCTTGTCAGAAGAACACCACCTCAAACTTTAAAAAAAACTTAAACTAATGTATCTTGGAATGCTTTTATTTTCATGTTCTTCTGAAAAAAACATGTCGCAACCACTGTGACCACTCTTTGGATTGCACAACTGTTAAGCTTGGTTTATGCTTGACACGCCGTGAGCTCCGCGTGGCTCCGCGCTTCAAAATGAGATCATTTTGGCAACCACGCCCCACGGACTCTGCGCAGACCAAATTTTCCGCAACGCGTACCCTCCGGAATTTCTTGACCACGCAGAAGTACTGCTTATGGAATGTTTTCATGGAACTGCTTCTGGAGGTTTGCCAGTACAAAAACCTTTAGGATTTGTGTTAAAAGGATTACTGTGACCTACTGTAAATATCGTAAACAATTTCTTGCGAGCACCCACGCTGGGGGGGCCTGTTAATAAACGCTTGGAAGAAATTAGATCGTTTGAATCAACTAGGATTCTGTACCTCTGTTGTAGAGTAGGGTTTTTTATATGCTGTAGACTCAATTTACTGACACCTTTAGTATGGGAGGATGTCAGCAGACAACGGGGGAAAGACACACCAAGTATAAAGTGCTGCAAAATGCACACTGGTGATATTTCGCATGTCTCCAGAACGTTCACGTGTCAACACAAAAGCTCGGAATGAGCCATGACGCGATATAAACAAACAACACAAGGTTGGTCTGAAATCACATTTACTCGCCAATCCAGGGCACTGAAAGACAACTTCAATATGCTGTGCGGGTGTCGACAACCTGCGGCTCTGCAGCCGCATGCGGATCTTTCATCCTTATTTTGTGGCTCTCCGTGGTTCGGGAAAATAAATAATGCTTGGTTCGGATGGTCTCCGTGCGTAACAAGCGACACATTTGAATTGCAGTCAATGAAGTTTGCGCAATTGGGTAATAGAGCGACATCTATTGGACATGGTTGGAGCAATGGAACACGAAATGCGACACGAACATTTCGGGAACGTAAAAACAGGAAACGGAAATGTAGCCAGATTCAAGGCACACATTGGAGGAGGCGCATGCACTAAAGGAGAGGAAGTTGTTGAGAGAGAGGCAAAAAGCAGAAAAAGAAAACTCTCCTGTTGTTCAAGTTGTGTTACAGCGTCCCTGGCTTAAGTTTTTTTCATGTTGCAATGTGGGATACTGAGTTTTTTGGTACCCTCTTTACGGTATTTTCCCAGCTTTGCGCCATAAAAAACTGTCATGACCCTAGGGGTTTGGCTGTATTTGTGTTGTTTTGTCTCCATCTGCAGGCGTTTTTAGGTAATTTTCTGTTGCTGTCACATGATGGAGATGCTGGTCTGCTATTGGTCGGCCTCACTCATTTCAAAATGGCAGAATGGTAAAGCTTTGTTCTATAGCGAGTGGTTACAAAACTGTATTTATAGTGCATTTTACTGCTTAATTGAAAGTTGAAAGGGTTAGCCATGAGTCCCAAGATTGCTAGTGATGTTAAAAAGAGAAGTAAGAAGATGACAAGCTAATCAAGAAATACGACGCTAGCCAAGCCTAGGCTAACCTAACTAGGGAATATGGCATAAAAAGCGCCACTCAAACGTAAATAAATACTTTCTATATTTCTTATTTATGATGTTTTCTGATTGTATACATGTATATTATATATACATAGCACTTACTATACTATTTTGACACCAATTTTTTAATATGTCGCTACAATTTTGATGTTTTTACCTGGGGTTCTAAACCCATTAGCTATTTAACAATGTTTGGATTGCCCACCATATGATGAATTCATCTTATAGCACAACCGCGGAACGGATTAATTTCGTAACACGGGGGCCCACTGTATTTGATAAATTACAATGGATTTGTCCTAGGTTTTTGTTGTTTTGTTTTTTTTTCACCAATGCAAGTGACATCACTGATCTGTTTGGTTTACAAATAAAGAGCACTGTCACCAGTATCCTGTGCTGAAACTTGTGACAAAGTTGTATATTTTGTGTATTCCTGCCACATGAATGCCATCTGAAAGAGTATTCCCAACTACTGGGGACATTTACACAGTCAAGAGCATGCTTCAGATGAAAAAATGTTTCATGCTTTTTTTTAAAAAGAATGTTTAATACTGTATGTGCTCAGATTCGTAAATGATGAGTGGCTTCAGAAAAAGAATAAATAGAATTTGTTTAATTTAATAATTTACTTGTTTTTTTGTCATTTTAATATATAAGCCACAGATTTTTTTTTTAACAAACATTGGCCAATATCGCAATACGTATCGCAGCGTGCCTTTTCTGTATCGCAATATACCGCAATACACTATTAAGACCCAAATATGACAACATGACAATATCTGCAACATTTTTTTGTCCCCCTGTTATGGTATTTTACCCGCTTTACGACAAAAACAATTGTCATGACCCTAGGGGTTGGCTGTATTTGTATTGTTTTGTCAACATCTTCAGGCGTTTATAGGTAATTGCTCTTATTTTCTGGTCCCGTCAAACTGCCTGCGCTGCAACGCATCACTCAGATACTGGTGTGCTATTGGTTGGTGTGACTGCCAAAATGGCGGCGATCTACGGACTGGATCACGTCTGAGTGCTGAAAATAACTATTTATTGTGCATTTTACTGCTTCGTTCAACTTTAATGGGTGAGCCATGGGTCCCAAGATCACTAGTGATGCTAAAGAAAGAAGTAAGATGATTTATTAGGAAACGAAGCTGGAGATAATCATGAGATACGAAGAAGGCAAAGCTAGCCTAGCCTGGGCTAGGCAACCTCACTAGGGAATATGGCCATAACAAGCTTGTCACATAAAGGTAAATACAGTGATTCCCCCCTACTTTGCGGTTAATTGGGGGAATCAACCCCCCGCGAAGTCTGAAACCCGCGAAGTAGGGTATCAGTTACTAGATTTCTATGTACGCCCCAATATAGCCGCAGTAACCATAAACAATCCTTTTTTTGTGTGTATTTTTTGCATATTTTATTTCCTTTCTCCTATTATTTAACATTACATTATCCTTATTAACATTATTGTACAATCATTAAATAACTGAAATTAATCAGTTTGTTGAGAATTTGTTCTCAGGACTGGTTATCTGTGGTAAAAGAGAACACAAGTCATCACGTTGAACTTCACATTCATTTTGGCTCATGTATGGTGTATCATGTAGTATCTGTTGAATAATAAATCAACAACAATCTTAAAGTCAGTCAACTAACATATAAACACTTGCCAAACTTTAATCTATGAATTTACTGTATTTTTAGCCGACATTAGAGGGTTAGCAACAACTAACAACTACTACTAACTATAAAGAGCAACCTCTACACAAACGAACTTTAAACAGAATAAACACTCATCGCTTACTAAACATAGGCAGTAGCGTGCCAAAGAATTCTTAACAGTTAACTAATATTACTTAGTTTTTTGATGAATATGGTACTGTATAATGTACTTTTTTGCTTTTTTCATTTTTTTTCCATTTTTGCGCATTTTTTTATTTTATTTTTTATTTTGAAATATTTTTAATTTTTCCTGGAAAAACCCGCGAAGTAGTGAGACTGCTATATCTGAGACCGCAAAGTAGAAGGGATCACTGTAAATCATTTCTAAATTTTTATTTTGTTTTTTTTAATTGTATACCTGTATATTATATATACGTAGCAATTACTATACTATTTTGACACCATTTTTTAATATGTATATACAATTTTGATGTTTTTACCTGGGGTTCTAAACGCATTAGCTATTTAACATAGATTTGGATTGCCCGCAATACGTTGAATTTGTGTTGCAATCCCAACCGCAGAACGGATTCATCTTGTAAATCGGGGGCCCACTGCAAGAGCATTTGGATTGTTTTGTTTTGTATATATATATATATATATATATATATATATATATATATATATATATATGTATATATATATATATATAGATAAGTGGATGGATGGATGGATGGATGGATGGATGGATGGATAAGTTCAACTTGAAATTAAAATAGAAATCTGACATTTGATGGATAAAAGCACAGTGCTAGACTAAGTAAAGCAGATGGTTTTTACCTCATACATGCACTTTTCCTGGGTGTCCCTGCAGGTCTTGGTGCTCCAGGCATTCACCAGCTCTTTCAGAGCTTCCCCTGGCTGTGCACAGGTCATCTTAAAGAGCCTGGGTAAACAGAAATACCATCATCAACAAAAAAAATAAAGAAGTCTGAAACGTATGTAAATGTAGATAGAGCACCATAGGACTCTGCATGTTGGAAGTTTGCCGGAGTCTGAGCTGATGGGATGAAGGATCACAATGAGGAGAAGAGCTGAAGCGAAGACTTGAGGAGTGATGTTCATGGTTGCTGAGTCCTGGAGGGGAATGAGATGCCTTGCTTGCAGGGCCTTTTCTTAAAGGCTCCAAACCAATCAGGGCATGAGCGAGTCCAAAGTATGAGCATGAGATAATTATGAAAGAGTGATCTCATGTGGAGTTTTTTTTTTCATTTTCATTGTGTACTTTATGTGCTGTATGTGTCTAAGAGCTAAGCCATTTGAGACCCATGACTAAAATATGTTGTAAATAACGCAGCTCATTCTCTTGGCTGTCTGAGCCATGCACAAAATAAAGAGGCAAAAAAACTTGTGAAATTCTATGAAATTTCTTTCAGAACATGCAGTCATAATCAAAAGTTTGCCTTTGTGTTATACATTTGAAAAAAGAGCTAGTTTTACTCATTTCATTTCTTTTTCATAGGTCAGGAAACAAATGCATTCTGTGATGTACATTAAAATTGCATATTTGTTCAATTACTTTTCAAAACCAGCCATGACAACTAAATAAATGAATGAATCAATAAGACAAAGAAAAGGGCCAAAATAAGTGTAACTGTCAAACCGAATGAACTTTGATTTGCATAAGCACGGAACAAGTAAAATTCTACTGAGAACCACAGCCAGAGCAATTGAAAAGTAACTTCCCATTTTAAAATGCTGTACTTATAATTTGTTCGTTTGTTGTAAAATTTCTCTCAATTTTTTTGCATCTGCCTCATGTGTAGCGTGTATGCGTTAAATCAGTTGTTGATTAGTTCTCAGATGGATGATTTTGTTTGAATCTTGAAAGCCTACAAAAGTGGTTGGAAATCTCACCACACAGAAACATGTCCCAGCTTCTTTGAATATCAGCCACAGATGCTGTAGCAATCAGTTTTGCATAATGCTTCTTATAGCTATGTCTAGCTTCAATGGCTCTCCACCATGTTTGCATTCAAACTTTTTTCACTTTTTGGAATTCACTTATCATGGGGGTTTTCCAGTCCCCTTTAACCAAGAAAAATAAGGGAACAAATTGTGACTGTGAAAATGAACCAATTTTATTGTGTCTTCTTACCTTTCAATGTGTGCGTGCGTGTGCGTGTGTGTGTGGGTGTGCGTGTGTGTGTGCGTGTGTGTGTGTATTTAGTAAATAGATCTTAGATTTAATAGCAACTGTCTCTCAATACATACAGTAACGTGTGCCTGCAAGATTTTATTTGCAGTACTAAAAGTCGTATGTCTCAAATTAATTTTCTGGACTTGGATCACTCATCAACAGATCTTTAGGACACAGAAAAGTCTGCACACTACTGCCCCAGACTGCCTATGACGGCGCTGATAGGAAAACGTTAGAGTTCACTAACTTATTGCATTTAGTGTGATCTTAAATTATATTCACAAATAATAAGCAGGGGTCGGGAACTTATATTGTTTTGTTGGTCTGACATTTGTCAGTGCCCCACCTCCTTACGTCATCAACCGTCTGACATTTTTTTACACTGAAAATTGCAATCAACAGCCCGTCGGTACGTCAGACATACCGACGGTCGGTCGGCAACTTCCACCACCCCGCCAACTTCCAGCACTCCCCACCCCAGCCAACTTCAGCCAACCATGTCACACTGCACTTTAATCATTTTTTTTTCTTTTTGTACTTAAAGTTAACACATCTGTAACACTCCTGATAGATTGCACTTGAAAAACAAAACATTAATATGTTGAAAAAAAATTTCAACTAAGTGGATTCATTCTATGCTACAGTATAATACACCATCATGTTGAGTAACCCGCATCTGAGTGAATGCAAGTGGGACATGAGAGCGATTAGCAATGGCACTATCATGTTTTACATGATACTTATATGCTGGATTTTGGGTCTCATTTATAACTGTGTGGCCAACTTTTCTACAAGTAGATGAACATTAAAAGAAAAAAAAAATCATTCAATTTTGTTCAAATTTCATTTGACACATACACTACAAGTAAAACAAAGTAGTACCGAGGTTGAATTTAGTCAAAAAATGTTTACTAAAAAACTATATAAACGGAATTCAAAAACTTTTATCTTGTAGTTCTTGGCTAAGATCCAATTAGAGAAAGCATTTAAATTTGTTCTGCCCCACCCAATGGTTACTTGAAAGAGTGACCTCTATTCAGTGCAAACGCATCCCAGAATGCTCTTATCAGCAAGCAATTCCTTGATGTAAAATATATTTTAAAAGCAAAATAACACAAAAAAAATACTTTTAACTTTTGGTCTGCGAGATCGTGTACAGAATGCAGATGATTGCGTCAGATTAAAATTGCACTTCCAACATTTTTAGTTTGCCTTTTTTTGTTAAGCATTCCCGTCATTCGTCGGCAGAACGGGCGTCCATAGGTGATGAACTGATGGACTGTCCATCGGTGCTGATGAATTGCCCACCTGTTAACTATGTACATGACACACAGTAGTACCTCTGAGATGTCAGGAAAAGAATAATTACAAAAAATATATTAAAAATTCAGTCCAAAATTTGTGCTTTTCTGTTGTATAATGTTTTTGAATTCCTGTTTGTGATTCCCTTTTTTATATGCTTAATTTTGTTTGATTTGCACTTCACAGCCACTGTGGTAAGAGACCTTTTTTCATCTCTTAATGGAAATCTTTCACTCCTGATTGAAAAAAGTTCTACAGTAAACAAAACCAAGTTCTAGATCAGGAGTGTCCAAACTCGGTCCTCAAGGGCCGCTGTCCTGCATGTTTTCCAGGTTCTTTCCCTGACACACTTGATTCAAATGGTCAAGATCGTTATCAGCCTTCTGCTGAGCTTGCTGATGAGTTGATCATTTTGAATCAGCGGCCCTTGAGGATCAGGGTTGGACATCCCTGCTCTAGATTAAACAAGACCAATTGATGCGAAGCTTGCTGTGTAAAGACACAAGACTGGCGTGTCGGTCCACTTGAATGGCCATTTCTTGCCAATTCGCCAAAGTCATGCAAAACTCACATGTTGCTGTCAATCATGTCTGATTGTCCCCTGGATCTAAAGAACAGTGGGGGTCAGGCAAATCAATTGTTCAGGCCTAGAAGATTCTTTCACCATACCAGGGGTGCTAAAATGTTTTACTCCAACAGGAAAATTGGATACAAGTGCAAACCTTGGCATGGTTTACCTTTCGATTGTGTGAAATGCTAAATCCAAACTCGTTAACAAGCATGCTAAAACAAAAACCTCATTGGAGGTAAATACATTATATCTACAAGTACGTACAGTACAAGTATGTTGTAATATGTTAGGCAATAAGGTAAAGTTTAAAAAATCTGAATTTATCAATAAATGTGTGGCAGCTCAGTAGGACTTGTAGTCGAAGAATCTCATTTCCAGTCAGAACTCAAGCCAAGAGCAATATAATATAAATGTGACATTACATGCTGTAATTACACTATTTTCTTTTACTGTTTTATTATTATGTGCAAAACAACGTTTTTTAAGTGGATAAAGAAGTGTTTAACTATGAATTTTAAAAAAATCCTCAACATAAATGTCAATAATATGAAAATAAATGTTCTTTCACATCAACAATTTTGCTTCAGATAGCTGACCTGAATATTTCACAAGCGTAATTCAGTTTTTGACTGACAGTTTGTTTCATTTCTGTAACCAAAAAGGAGCCAAAAACAAAAAACAACTGAAACAAAGTTAAAGTTCATGTTTTAATCATGACCTAGAGACACTGCAGAGGTGTAAATTTATAAATTTAATCATGCAACACAACGTGCACTATTGTTCTATACACAAAGACAAGAAAACATTCACACATATATGGACACCCCTATGCTTGAACATGGTGTTCGTTATTGACAATCCATGACAAGCACAGAAGTCCAATAACAAAACACCACTCAGGTTCAGACCAGGGGGGCCGTACCTCCCAATCACACCCCTCCAGGTCTCACTGTCCTTGCCCACATGAATATTGAAGTCTCCCAGCAGAAGGAGGGAGTCCCCGGAGGGAGCGCTCTCCAGCACACCCTCCAAGGACTCCAAACAGGGTGGGTACTCTGAACTGCTGTTTGGTGAGCTACCACACACAACGGTCAGGAAGGCGGAGGAAGGCTAGCCTCTCGTCCACTGGGGTAAACTCCGATGTACAGGTGCTGAGCTGGGGGGCAATAAGCATGCCCACCCCTGCTCGCCGCCTCTCACTGCGGTCAAGTCCAGAGAGGAAAAGAGTCCGACCCCTCTTGAGAGGACTGGTACTAGAGCCCAAGCTGTGTGTGGAGGCCAGTCCAACTATATCTAGTTGGAACTTCTCGGCCTTACAGATCAGCTCTGGCTCCTTCCCTGCCAGAGAGGTGGTGGTATTCCATGTCCCAAGAGCTAGTTTCTGTAGCCGGGGATTAGAGCACCAAGGCTCCCGCCTCTGGCTGCCGCTCAGCTCACACTGCACCCGACCCCTATGGCCCCTCCCACAGGTGCTGAGACCATGGGAAGGGGGACCTATGTAGCCTCTTTGGGCTGAGCCCCATGGGTGAAGGCCCGGCCACGAGGCGCTCGCCAGCGAGCCCCACCTCCAGGCCTGGCTCCAGAGGGGGGCCCCGGTGACCCACGTCCGGGTGAGGGAAATGTGAATCCATTATTTTTATTCATCATTAACGGTCGATGGACCATACCTAATCTGGTCCCTCACCTAGGACCTGTTTGCCATGGGTGACTCTGCCAGAGGCATAAAGCCCCAGACAACATAGCTCCTAGGATCATTGGGACGCGCAAACCCCTCCACCATGATAAGGTGACGGCCCACAGATCGGTTCCTCCGTTTTGAAACAAGTGAGGCCGACCAATACCAGACCACCATCTCCGTGAGGAGACGCTGACCAATAGCAGAATTGTAGTGGTGCGTTGCAGGGACAGCAACTGATAATAAGTGTAATTACCTAAAAATGCCTTCAGATGGAGATGAAACAACACAAATACAGCCAAGCCCCTAGGGTCAAGACAGTTGTTTTTGTCGCAAAACCAGGAAAATACCATAAAGAGGGGATGAAAAAACTATTCCGCGTCACGACATGAAAATAACTTAAATCAGGGAAGTTGTAAATGTACATATACATACATACGTATTAATATAACACACTCATTTTTTTCTACAAATGACATAAAATTCACTTTCTGGGGGGAATGGTGGCAGAAACTTCTCCTTTCTTGGCAGTGGATATCAACTACTTTTTAATAGGCCAAAAGGGAAGCAGCACACACCTTAAGGTAATATTGACTCATGGTTTTGTATTTAAGACGATCTCCGTGTGTGAGTGAGTCAGTCTGCACAAGTCAAGATAATGTTTGTTACATTGTTTGATTTTTTTTTTTTCCCCCCTCAGGAAATTTTACTTGAGCACGAAATTTTCTTCTAAAGGTGTATGTGTGTAAGCAGGCATGGCTTCACTGGGACAGATCATCTTTTACGTGTGAGTTTCTTTACGATTGTATTTACTGTAACCACATTTAAGCCAAAATATAATCAATAATGGAGTCAATCGGACTTACTTTGGAATGATGAATCTTAGATTATTACTACGGCTAGATCAAAACATTATCTCTCATAATTGTGTTGTAAGAAAGCTCATTATGTGTGTGTGTGTGTGTGTGTGTGTGTGTGTGTGTGTGTGTGTGTTGTGTAGCATGATCACGCTCATTGTTGTCTTCGCAGCGCTTATCATTCTCATCTTGTCCTTGACACTCCCAGGTAAGACTTTTATGGTCAACCAAGGAATCTTTAATATGTGTCTTTTTTTTCCACCACGACACTGCTGTGTTTAGAGCAAAGCTTCTCAATTATATTTTGCCAAGCCCCCCACACCCTCCCCCCTTCCCCACAAACACACACACACCACGCACTGACTTTAAATAAGATTTTTGTCATAAAAATTGTATAAGTATAAAACCAACAGTATAAGTATAAACCAACAGTATATCAATTTTAACATGAACAAAAGAAAAAAAAACTGATAATTGTTTTTTACCACTATAGGAGCCATTGTTTATTTTGTGTGACAGTTGCATAAATGGTCACTGGTTGGCGATATAGGCTGCTGGGGTAGGTATAGAAAATGCCAGTAATAGCATATTTAAAAACAGGTGTGGGGGCTGCACGGTGATGGGTGACGAGGAAATAATACTCGTTTTACCGCTACCGCCAAACACTCAATTCTACCGCTGAACACTATTCGCTACTCTCTGGACGCACAATGTTACATGTAATACCCTTCATTTTGCACCATTTCAGCTTTGCTATCAAAATTCATTCAATAGTATTCACCCCAGCCTGGAGTATTGTGGAAACTGTTTAAAATGTAAATAAATTGGAAACCTGATTCATCTTGTAGTGTTGGAGTTCTCAAGAAAGGCCATGGACTTGAGACCACTTTTTAAGAGTCTTGGTGTCCTTATAGTTATGGTCTCTGTCTTGTCCCAGTCTTGGACAGGGTGGACAAGGGATTGTTGATCATCCAGTGAAAATAGGCCAACATGCAGAATGCAGGTGCTGCACTAGCTTTCTGATGTCAGTTGGACTGCCAGTTCCCCACATGCAGCTGAAGACGACTGGAGAAGCAGCGGCCCCGAAAATTTTGAATATATGTCGACAGACCCATCACTAATTAAGTTTGTTTGCCAAAAACAAGAGAGTTTTTTTGGTGCTGTTTTGTTTTTCTTTTTTTTTTTTAATATATTTATACCATTTTGGTCTTATCTTGTTCTCAGCCTCAAAAAGTCTTGGTCTTGCCTTGGTTTTCCCCTCCAAATGTCCTGGTCATGTCTCAGGTTCAATAGACTCCATAAGTGATCTCAATTAAGTCTTTATAACACTCATTCCTTGTACTGACACTTGAGGGACCCCTCCTAGTCACATGTTGTAATGACCACAGTACAGAATGTGTTGACTTGTGTGTGTGGTTTACGACGTCCCTGCCCTTTGTTTTTTTCACCTTACGACATGGACCGTGACGTTGTTTTTTTTGGCCCTTCTTAACGCCATTTCTGTCACGTTCTGTCGGGTCTTTTCTTTTGTGGGTTTATTTTTGTGAAATGTCAGTTCAATTCGGGCTTAGGCTCATGTTCTTAAGTTCAAGTTTGTTTCCCCTCGTGTTTGTCGTTAGTGGGATTTGTTCATCCTGTCATCCGCGTGTTCCAGTCACCCATGTGTTCAGCCAATCAGCTCCCCTTGCCTCTCGTTTCCTTCGAGCTGTTGCCTGTTGTTCCTGATTAGTGACTTTAGTATTTAAGCCTTGGTTTGTCAATGCTAGATGTCGGGTCATTGGTTCTTTCTCCGCTGTCTTGCCGTCATTCTGTTTTTCTCCTCCTTTTTCTCCTCCTTTTTCTCCTGATTTGCCTTGTTTGTATCCATTTTTTATCCTTTTTTGTTGAACTTGGTATGATTTCTTCCTGTTTGATCAGTTTTGTAAATATTCTTTGTTTGAACCACATCCCTCTCAGTTCCTGCATTTTTTGGGTCCACCTTTCCCACACCCCCCATCCCCATGTCTCAAAGACATGACAAATTTTTTCGCCTTACAGTATAAAAAACAACAACTTCTCTTTTCAAACATGGCGGTCAGTGTCGGCACGTGATAGTCATGTCTTACGTCACCACACGCGTCACGGCCTATGTCACTACAATGCTGGTCTGCTATCGGTCGATGTTACGACTCCCTAAGATACTGTTCTGCTATTGGTCAGCGTCAGTGAGTAACTAAGATACTGGTGTGCTATTGGTCGGCATCACTGTCAAAATGGCAGAATGTTAATAATTTGTTCTCATGTGAGTGCTCACAATATCGTATTTATTGTGCATTCTAACTTAGTGCTTAATTCAAACTTTAATTGGTTAGCCATGGGTCCCAGGATTGCTAGTGATGTTAAATAGAGAAGTAAGTAGATGATTAGTCTGGAACCGAAGCTGGAGATAATCAAGAAATGTGAAGGCTAGGCTAGGCTAGGCTACCCTCACTAGGGAATAACAAGCTCGTTAAGTCACTCAAAAGTGAATAAATCATTTCTATATTTTTTATTATAATTTTATTTAATTTTATACATGTATATTATATATAAGTAGCACTTACCATACTATTTTGTTACTGATTTTTTATATGTGTATACAATTTTGACGTGTTTACCTGGGGTTTTACACGCATTAGCTAATTCCATAGGTTCCTATTGCCCGTCATACGACAAATTAGCTTCATGATCCCAACCATGAAATGGATTAATCTCGTAAACCGGCGGCCAACTGTAATACTAACTGTAATTGTATCTATATGTAATTACTATTTGTACCTTTGCCCATGTGTCGCCATTTTGGAAGACCCCACCAGTCCAGATCTCTTTTCGAGGGTAAAGAGTTGGTTTTAGAATTGAGGTTCGAATTGTATGTGTGCGTGCGTGTGTGTGCGTGTGTGTGTGCGTGTGTGTGCGTGTGTGTGTGTGTGTGTGTGTGTGGGGGGGGGGGGGGGGGGGGGCTGGGAAGCCATATCTCAGTGCAGAACTTTTTTGTGTCTTTGTCCATGAAGGTGGCTTGTCTCTGGTTCAGAGCCTCAACAGACTTCCTGTGGCCAACCTTGGCAAAGACCACATACTTAGTTGTTTCCTGGTCCCAGATAATGAAGAAAGTACGCTCAAAGAAGTGTCCGTCACATGGGAGAAGGAGTCGCTGACGGGAATCGTTTATCACTACGAGGATGGTGCCGAGAGCAACAGCGACCAAAACTCACAGTTCATCGGCAGGGTAGAAATCTTTAGGGACATTTTGGTGAAAGGAAACGCCTCACTTCTGTTGAGAAGAGTGCGACGCAGCGACGCAGGCAAGTACACCTGCTCGCTCAGCCACTCGGGAGGCAGCGGGAAGGTCAACATCATCCTCAGGACAGCAGGTGGGAAAACTAGACATTCCAGTCGCACTGTTTGCTTCCACAATCCAACCGCAGGAATATGCAAATGGAAGTAACAGCTTTTAAAAGTCAACAATGTTCTGTAACAACTTTTAAAAAAAAAACACTACTATAATTTCTTATTGACAACGTGCACTCAAATGTTATACTGTATTCAATTCAATTATGAATAGTACTCTATTTTTCTGATTGATATCTACAGTACAGTACAGTAAAAATGTATCTCAAATAAGTCGGCTTAAATTATTTTGTCGACTCAGTCAAGTTTATACGTATAGCCCTGAACAAAACTCCCAGAAGGGGAAGGAAAACTCAAAAACCCCATCTGGGGAATAAAAGAAACCGTCAGAAGGGACCGCAGGAGGGAAGGAGCCCCCTTCCAGGTTCAACAGATTGCTCTAGATGCTGACTGCTTAAAAACATTGTGCCATGTTAGGCACTAACTGTCCAGTGCAAAGATGCATTGACAACAGGCGAGGCCATTGGGTAAGATCCTCCTCACAGTCTGGCCTAGTGGGTCCATCCTAACAAAAGCGCCGGAGAGGAGGTGGTCCATCTCAAAACACTTTGTATTACCATATGTGATGTCTCGAAACCTTTGATCATAAGATGCCGTTTTGTTGGCGAGCCTGAGCACCGAAAAGAAGACCGCAGGATCCCAATGAAGAATGTATTATACTGTATTTGTGTGAGACACTTTGTTTCAATGCACTTCCATCATTTTAAAGGTATACTTTGCATATTTACGCCACTGTAGTAGTTCAAAACTAATACTTTGTCCAAAACAAATTTGATTCCCATCATTTTTATGTACATTTAATGAAAACAAAAACGATTTTAAAATCAAATATTTTGCTGTCAAGTTTATCAAAGCTGCACTTGAATGCACAATGATACAAACTGTAAATTGAACTACAGCACTTAGCTAAAATGTTCTCGTGTGCACAAGAGAAATGCTTTACTGCATTATTTGTCTATAAATCCTCCGGGTTGTCTAATGTATGTAAGTTGTCCAGCAGTGAGGTGGAGTCATTTCTGGAAGCTTCTGTAACAGCTAGTGACCACTGCTGGCAGAAACAATCCCTGCAGTTGATTTGGAAAAAACAAAACAACCTTTCCTTTAATTGCACACACCAACGCCGAAGTAGGATCCTATTACGAAATAAAGATTAGTTGACTAGAAATAAAGATTTTTATATTATTTACTTATTTATTGTTGTGTTTATGTGGCAGTTAATCGTTAAATATTGTGACAAACCACTTTAAAGTTTAGATTAAGGATTTTCAAAACAATAAATTGATTTGGAGTCCCAGGTCATTAGCCTGTCAGCCCAATTTCATAAAAGTATTAATGAATAAATTGGACATTAACGTTTTAAACTTTCAATTGTTGATGTATGAAGTAAGACGCATGCATGCTTGACTAATGTTGGCGCGCGGATGACTCTCATTTCACGTAACATTTCAATTTGCATTGCCAACTCAAATCCAAAGGTTCAGATCCACGAATGCAAAGGGTTAGATCCACAAATCCAAAAGTGAGATTCATGCAAAGATGTGAAGTCGTGTCTCGCGATGTCATAGTTGTGCAAGCGAGTTTTGTATTCAAAATGCCTCCACGCACACGACTTTGTGACAGCGGTCTTACTCCATATAAAAACAGCACTTCTGTCATCACTTGCATCACCCATATCTGCCCCCCCCACCCCCCCCCCCCAAAAAAAAAACTTGCCCAAGAAAACTACAATCTAACTTCTATCACCTTAAACCAAGCCAACACCAGATAATAAGGTAGACAAGCTTATGACAAAAATTACTTAAGTCAAACCTACAAAGCCAAGCACGCATACATCAACACCTATGCTCTTTGTTGGTATAATACAGTGCTTCTCAAATAGTGGGGCGGGCCCTCCTGGGGGGGCGCGACGTGATGCCAGGGGGGGGTGCGGCTGAACCCAGGAAAAAGGCTTTGTTTTTGTCATGTGGGATGTAATTGCAATAAAGATATAATTTTCATCATTTTCTTTTAGTTTCAGGCACTTTGGTGCACGTGCTTCTTTTTTTTCTGTTTTAGACTAAGCTATAACTGCATAAACACGATAAAAATAATTAATAGTTGTTGAAAGTTGATTTTTATTTCGTTTTTATGCTGTTAATGTTAAAAAGGATAAATGTGTAGGTATACTTAAACAATTTTCATCAATAATAATCTTACTTATATTCAGTGCATCGACTGGGGGGGGGTGACGCGAGAAGTTTTTTCTTTTCTAGGGGGGGCCTGGCAAAATATAGTTAAGAAACACTGGTATAATAATAGGTATGTATGCTTGCTGCCTGTTTTTTAGACTGTGTTTACATTTATATGCGCCCAGGTATATGGAAGTTTAAACATTCCTCAGAAACTTTTAAGCCTTAAGGGGACAGTGTGTAAAATGTAGATTTTTTGTTTTACTACGGACAGCAGGAGGTGCTTACTATAACAAACATCGCCACCTCCAGAGAAGTACCAGCCCCCGTGAAATATAATTTAATGATAACTAGACCTATGATTATATTTAAAACATACTGTTGGTCATTAAGAACACATACATCTGCAAATTATTGAAATTTACAATCATTTAACGTACCTTTTTAGTGAAAAACGTTCTAAATCTTACACACTGTCCCTTTAACTTGATGAGATAACAAACCATTACCAGAGATCACAGCTGACACTGGTGGTGACGATTACTGAACGAAATAAAATGACTGACGAAATTTACATTACCGTTGGTCGTCAGTCCATTGTTTGTAAAATAGTTTTGGTGGTCCACCTCTTCTTGTTCCGTCTCGTTCGACCCGACATGGACGTAGCACCCATGTGTTGAAAGTATAATCATCAATGTGAAGTTCTGTATATGAATATAGAAGTAAGAAGCGTCAGCTCTTACAATGCCTTTTTCAAAGTGAACTAATACTTTACTACTACTCAACCTCACATGTAAATTAACGAAGCCTTCCTTTAACTCAAAACTAATTTTCTGGTTCAAATCGGTTTTGTTACACCCCTAGGATTTACACACAAAGTGCTCCAAGTCTTTTATAGCTCGGGAGGGCATTTAATGTGATCAGCTCCCATTAGATCACCTCACAGTTTTTTGTGTTTAGATTTGTATCGTCACATGAAACAACGCATTTTTATGCTGAATTCAATATTTGTTTCTTACCTCGTCATCAGCTTTCACTGCACCCATGTTTACGTTGTCCAACGGGGTCCTGACAGCGGAGGCGAGCAGATGGTTTCCCAGGCCCAACGTGACTTGGCTGGATGCTGACGACAATGTTCTGCAAGGGAGCACAGACTTCCAGGAGAACTCTGCCGGCATATTTCGAGTAGTTAGCACACTGCAGCCGGTCAACCTGAGTGACACTTACACCTGCCGGATTAAGAATGATCTTGTGATGGCTAACTCTGATGCCACTGTAACAACAGGTCAGTTACCCAGTGAATGGAACATGTTACATTTTGGTCCATTCATTTACAAAACCATAGGAGGATGTTATGAATAAGTTCCTTTGACGTCTTATTTTGCAGGCACTGATGTTACCAAGGAAACCTACTTTACTTACAACACCGCAACAGCCCTGCTAGCGTCATATTTTAGAATCATAATGTGTGTCTTTTGTGTTTATGTGCTGTAATGCAACACAAATACTTGACAATTTATTAGACGTTATGCACCACATAGATATTGTAAATATAAAATAATTGAAATATTTCTGGTGGTTGCGCAGTGAATAGCACGTTCACCTCACAGTTAGAAGGTCCCAGTTCAAGTTCACCTGCCTCCGGCCTTCCTGTGTGGAGTTTGCATGTTCTCGTGCCCGTGTGGGTTCTCTCTGGGCACTCTGGCTTCCTCGCATCGAATCTGCGTATTACTTATTACATACTCCTGTAGTAAATAGCGGTTTGTGTGGCATTTGAAGATTCACTTTAACTGATTTTTTGTAACCTTATATCTGTCACTGGATACTTAACCTGTCTTTCCAGACTATAAGCCGCACCGGTATGTAAGCTGCAGCATCAAAAATTGAGCAAAAAAATAAAATACATTTTGTCACGGATAAGCTGCACTCCGGCTTCCTCCCACCTTCCAAAAACACGCATGGTAGGTGTATTGAACGCTCTAAATTGTCCTTAGATGTGATTGGGTGCATAATGGTCGTTCGTCTCTGTGTGCCCTGCGATTGGCTGGCAACCAATCCAGGATGTCTCCCACCTACTGCCAGAAGTCTGCTGGGATAGGCACCAGCAAGCCTGCAAACCCATGTGAGGATAAGCAGCTAGAGGAAATAAAGGGATCTCAAAGTACTGCTCAAGGGTTAATTTGGGAATTTATTTTTCTCTTTTGATAGCAGTGCATCCATAAAATACATAGATGTACAGAAGGATTGATTTTTCAATTGACAAAAATACACATTTTTTAAGTGACGATGTTTGAACCCCTTGAGCATGTGTCAAACTCAAGGCCTGGGGGCCAGATCCGACCTGCCACATCATTTTAAGAAGCTTGTGTAATGCCGATATAACGTCAAGTTTCTGGCTAAAATACCAAACTAGCAAGTTGTCCTCAACTTTTAAAATTTTGTGAAGAAAAAAAAATCCTCCCAATAGAAACTGCACATCTCTTCGGTCAGTCAATGTCCCCTGAGAAACTGAGAATACTTCTCCAAATTAAACTAAGGCTTTGTCACGGGGTGCGCGGCGGGTGTGAAAGCCGGTGTGGTTGTGGAGGAGGAGGACCCAACAGCAGGAGGGCGTCGAGACAGGGGCTTCATGTAATCCATATTTATTAAGGAACGGGAACAAAAGCGGGAAAAACAGGACGGCAAAAATTCTAACTAAGGGCGCGTGCAGGCTGGCAAAACAGAAAACAAACACTACGTGCAGGCTGGCAGGAAAACACGGAACTGAGGGACGATGGGCAAGACGGGACTACAAGACGACTACGAAAATAGGACAGAGACAATATGACAATGATCCGACACGGACTGTAACGAAAACTAGGTTTAAATACATTCACACTCTAATCAGACAAACGCACAGCAGCTGGGCAGGGACAATAGGCAAAGGGAGCGGATTGGAGGACGCGAGGGGCAGGTAACGCCGACAGGTGGACTAAATCAAAACTAACGCAGGGAGACACGAGAGGAGCAGGAACCATATATGAAAACAGAAAGGAACAGAACCCCTCAAAATAAATCCACAACCCAAAATCCGACAAACCATGACAGGCTTGTATGATCAAGAAAAAACATTGTGTGGAAAATGTCATGTATCTTTTATTTTATTCACTATTTTCACCTCCTACCGGAACAGTGCTTCTCAAATAGTGGGGTGGGGCCCCCTGAGGGCGCGAAATGATGCGGGGGTGTGGATGACCCCAGGGAAAGTGCTTTTTTTTGTCATGTGAAGTGTAATTGCATTACAATAAAAGTTTTCCATCTTTTTTCAGGCATTTTGATGCAATTTTTTTCTTCACAGTTTTAGACTAAACGGCAGGCTGTAACCGGCATAAATGCTGTAAAACAATTCACAGTTGTTGAAAGTTGATTTATATTGTTGTTTTTTTTTCCCCTTTTGTGATGGATACAGATTTAGGTATACTATACAGGTTTAGGTATACTTATAAAAATGTTATAGATATATTATTTATAGTCATCGAGTGGAGGGGGGCACGAAAAGTTTTTTCTTTCCTTTGGGGGTCTTGGCAAAATATAATTGAGAAGCACTGCACTAAAGTGACACGTAAAAAAAGCCCACACAACTCCACATGAAAAAAAACTGTGTTTGTGTGTAAAACATTGTTAATGTTTAATAAAGAATGCAATACAATGTGTACACGACTGGTGTGAATATTTGCTTAATGTGAAAAGTTGCGTTCAGCCCTGCGAGTAGAAAAGGCCTGTTTGAGCATGTTTGGTATGAGGGTCACTTAAGTGTTAGTACCGCCCATGCTGGACCCTGGCGCTTATCCATTGGCCCACGGATGAAGAGGTGTCGTATGTCCCATTGGGGGCATGAAGCAGTGCATTCCAGTGAGATTTTAACAAATGAGTTAAAGTTTAAAATGTGCTTTGGTTTTAATAGAGAGATTTCACGCGAGTGACTGTCGTCATGACAAAAACTCTCCTTCAGCATTGACAACTTTTGAACTGAATTGCTGCATTTTTTTAATGTATTTATTTTTGGGGCACCGACAATGTCCAAAGAAAACGATGATCCGGAACAGCTGACGACAACTTCGGAATTTGCAAACGACGGACTGCCGGCGAACCCTCGAGCGGTTTGTAGCGCGTGTAAGCGCTTGTATCGGGAACCTAAAATCCTGCCGTGCCTGCACACCTTCTGCCTGGACTGTATCAGCCAACTGGAGCCATTCTCGGTAGCCTCTGGTTGCCACCGGGAAACCCCAGAACCGAAAGACGGTAATGGAAGGACTACGACAAGGGAAGCCGCAAGGGTCAACGTCACGGTTCTCTGCCCGGACTGTGATTCCGAAGTTGACCTTCCGCCTTCGGGGCCAGCCGGGCTGAGCACCGACCACCTGGCGTTAGACGAGGTGTTTCTCGAGACCCTGGCCACCAACGGCCCGCTTGGTTGTGACCTGTGTGGCGAAGGACGGGCCGAGAGCCGTTGTGAAGTCTGCTGCGTTAATTTATGCGAGTTCTGCTTGCAAGCGCACAGGTGCTTCTTTCACTGTCTTCTTACTGTTTACTTCCGCTTTTTTTTTTTTTTTTTTTTAGCCAACGTCAATCTTTATTGAAAACTCAACTCACCAGAAAACAAGACAGACACGAGGGGCGTTTAAAGGACACATGGTCAATAAATATTCACCTCGTGAGTACGTGAATTTTTATTGACCATATGAATTCGGAAATAATTATCTGAATTCGGATTAATAGTAGCAAAATCCAACCAATTTTTATCCTTGGAGGAGACATTTTGCTACTTGCTGTACTTTGAAATTGACGTGTCGCGGTTGTTCAAGTCTCGTGTAATGATCATAGGCGACTAGGCTTGAGAATGTCTCATGACAAAAATCAGAAAATAGTTGAGCCGTGATCATTACTTAAGCAGTGAGCAAAAGTGATGTGATTTCCAGATGTAAGTAAGTGGCAAACTGGCTACCCAAGGTTGGAACTGATTAATTTTGTTGCGTAGTTAATATTTCACAAACACAATAATCAGAATGCCCTGTTAAGACTAGTAGGAGAGTACAGAACAGGAGTTGTCAAACGTGTTGGAGTCAGGGACCCCTAAAGGAAAGCAAATTTTCCAAGGACCCCATTGCAAATGTTTGACAAAACAAAACAAAAACATTTAAGCCATTTTGGTCGTCTATTGTTGGTTTCAATAAATCCAGATTCGATGTTGTCCTCCCAATTTCTTTTTTTTTTTGGATAGCTTTTTTTTTGTCTTTTCCTCAGTAGATGTCAGTCTTACAAACTCATCCATAGCTAATTAGATTGCAGAGTGCGTGTTGGTCAAACTTTTTCATGATGACATGAGTTACGTAGATCCATTTAATGAATTACAAAACGGTTACATTTTTAGAAACGTATTATTCGTTAAATGTATTGCTTTATTGAATACATTCACAGTGTAATATAAAATAAGAGGAAAACAACACAAATATGTCTTTTATGATTAATTACCCAAATTATTTCATGGACCACCTGCAGTCATGCCACTAGCCCCAGGGGTCCGCATATCCAACTTTGTAAATCACCAGTAGCAAACATATTATTTTAAAGATCATTTTTGACTTGACTCCCCTTTAATAACTTCAGTTTTACAACAATTCAGGTTATAATAAGAAAAAAAAAACTTGTCGCCAAGAATTGATTTCACAAGATAGAAAATCTAAACTTATGAGGCAATATTGTTCAAACTGTATAAAAAACTTTGTTAAATTAGTTTCTCTACAAGGTACTGTTAGGGCCTTAGGCCCTTATCCATTGAATGTTCTGCCACTGGCAGTCATGCCTTTGTCGCAGGCATGGATAGATTAAAGAACATAAGTTATTTGTCGTAAACAAAAAATTTTTTGGTTCTGTCATGCAACACTAATATGTTGGGAATGGCTGTTCTTAATTGATGCTGTTGTCCACAGGCGTCAGACACGTACAGCGTCTCACTCGGTTCAGCAATT
This sequence comes from Hippichthys cyanospilos, assembly GCF_059441005.1. Classification (NCBI taxonomy): domain Eukaryota; kingdom Metazoa; phylum Chordata; class Actinopteri; order Syngnathiformes; family Syngnathidae; genus Hippichthys; species Hippichthys cyanospilos. Next base: position 4,119,632 of record NC_142373.1, read on the forward strand.
GCAGGCTCTCAAGTCTCGGGGTCGCCTCTGCCGTCCCGTCCTGTGTGCCCTCCATCCAGGCCAGGAGCTGCGCCTCTTTTGCCAGCCCTGCGACCTGCCAGTGTGCCTGGAATGTGCCGCAACGCTGCATTCCGAGCACCGCTGCTGTCCTTCCCATGAAGTCATTGGCTGCCATGGAGATCGCATCAGAACGCTGGTCACTGTCCACCTGCAACCTTACCTGCAAAGACTGGAGCAGACTCTGCAAAAGGTATGACAAATTTCATTTGGTACCTCCGCTGTTATGTGTAAACATTTTACAAATATTCTCCAGGTGGAGGTTTCCCATGAGACTTTGCAGACAAAAGTGGAGGCCACAGCCAATGAGGTGAGGACATTCGCTCGAGGCTATGCCAGTGCAGTGGAAGCTCACTGTCTGGCGCTGCTGCGTCGCCTGGAGGAGCTTCACCTCCAACGCAGGTGCGATACCAACATGGCAAACTATGCTGGAGGCGATGCTGAATTTGGGATGTTGGATGATTTGCTGGATGCAGTGGTGGGCCTACTATAACCTGACATTATCATAACTAATAAACTGTAATAACTATAATAAAAGTCAGTCCCATTTTTATTTATTTTTACCAAATGTTTACTAAATATATATATATATTTTATATTACATATATAGAAAATGATTCTCCATATTCCGTTCTTTTCATGTCATATCCATTTGGTTACGATCCTTCAAGTGCTGTAGTTTTATATTGGAGTTTTTAGCCAATTAGAATTCAGCTACGGTGCTTTTAAAAACTTTGGGGGACACCCAAGTGGATACACTGTACATCTCAGTGCGAAGGGAAAGAGAGAGCTCCACAATGAAGAGGGAGAGTAAGAAAAATCGGGAAAAATTGAAAATACTGATTGATTGTGACCGCCGTTTTTTTGGTGAGTGATAGCATTTTCTGTATTTATTGTTTCATTTTTAATATGTTTGTGTTATTTTATTTCGTTCATATTCAAATAATAGTAAAGAAATAAAAAGATGTTCATCTTATATTGAACTGTGATTTGTAATTTGGACTTCATAAAATTTCGTGGATATTTATTTTAAATAATTATTCATTCTTTTAAGTATAATGACAAGTTTTAATTGCTGATGCAGGTTTATTGACGTTTAGATGCTCCGGAAAATAGCCTATGTAGCCCAGTAATGCGTACGTGTGCGCATGATGGGTATTTATTCGAGCGTCTGACGTCACTGAAGGCGTAAGTGTAAAAGTCATGGCCCGCCACTGGTTGAATGAAATGTTGGATAACATGCTAGATGCTGAAAGGTACTGTATTTCCCCATGCATAGTAAATATTTTTTAATTAAATCAACATTATTTAAAAAATGCATTCATCAATCCTTTTTCGAAAGCTACTTAGGCTCGCGAGGGTCGCAGGCTTGCTGGTGCCTATCCCATTTGACTCCGGGCAGCAGGCAGGAGACATCTTGAACTGGTTGTTAGCTAATTGCATGGTACACAGGGACAAACAACCTTTCACGTACCCAATCACACCTAAGGACAAATTAGTATGTCCTATTAAAATAAATGATTATCAAAAAGAACAGAAAGTTATAAGAAAGAATGTCATTGCACCATTATACTTGGGCACAACAAATTAATAAGAATGCTCTTGTCAAAATTAACGGAAATCAAAAAAAGTCATTGCACCATTCATATCACATGACATAGAATCACTTTACGGTACATCTTATCCAGTAGTGGTGCATAAAGTTGCATGAAACTAGATTGCAACATGGTAAAAAGCAAGTTATACAATCACTTTTCAAAGAAAGGTTTTGAAGTTGCTGAAAAATCTGGCAATCAAGCGGCAACGTGCAAATGTGTTGTTAACTGAGCAAACATCAGACTCTGGAGCATGAAGAAGATGTCTCCAGCCAAAGCTGATGCTATGAGAAGATAAAAAAAAAAAACACATTCCCAAATATAGAGGCCAGACTGGTGGATTTTCTTTTCTGGATGCCCATTTAGAAATATGACTGCTAGCAGCAAAATGAACACATGCAAATTACCCCAACAAAGATTTCAAAGCCTCTCCAAATTAATGTTATTGCTTTATGAGGAGGAATGACATTTACTTTAAACAGAGGACTTCAATTGCTCAAAAATTTACGGAAGAATGCAACAAAAATTAATGGATTGTCAAAAGAGTGTTAGAAGTTTACCATGAAAGCATACATGTGCAGAAATGCCATTTCTGACTCTGGGAGTGGCGGTTGCACACCACTTAATTTTGATTTGATTGCAACCAAACACTGAGATTTCAATGGCAAGTTGAATTAAAAACAGTTTTGTTTTGATTTCATCTGAATTGGACAGCCTGGGTTGTGCATAATACACAAACGCTATACATAAGTAATTGCGATATTATATGTTGGATGAGCGGTCAGAGATGCTTGTTAACATCAATCAATCAATCAATCAAATTTTATTTATACAGCCCTAAATCACCGAAGTCTCAAAGGGCTTCACAGAATGAAAAGAGGTCATACAGAGACATCTTTTCAATGTAAGGTACACAACAGCATCCCCTGTCAAAGCTCCCAGAAGGGGAAGGAAAAACTCAAAAACCCCAATTTGGGGAAAATCAGAAACCTCCAGAAGGGACCACAGGTGGGAGGAGCCCCCTTCCAGGCCCACAGGTTGAAGTGGATGCTGCATGTACCGAACACAGAAACAATATAAATTACAGAAAACATATTGTGCTATATAGTGCAGTGATGTCTTGACAGCAGGCAAAGCCATTGGGCAGGAACCATCCCGCATTCCAGCCAGGTGGACCGCAGACGGCTAGACTCCTAACCCGTGATGGTCGACCAGCGCAGGACCCAATGGAGGCGGTCAAGTCAACCCTCACCATCTAGCTAGCCCCCTCTCCCGGCCGGAAGAGGGGGGCAGGAAAAAAGAAGAAGGCTGCAGACAGGCTAATTTAACTAAATGCTTTTGAGTATAGATGTGTTTTTAGTCGGGATTTAAAGATTTCTACCGAGGTGGCTGCGCGAACTTCCATAGGTAGGGCATTCCATAGTACTGGCGCGCGAATGGAAAATGCCCTTGATCCCGCAGACTTCTTTTTAGCCCGTGGGGTCGATAGCAAACCGGCATTTTGTGATCGAAGTTGTCGGGACGGAACATAAGGTGATACTAAGTCGACGAGATAGGAAGGAGCTAAACCGTGTAAAATTTTATAAGTAATTAACAACACCTTAAAATCACATCTCACGTGTATTGGAAGCCAATGCAGGTCAGCTAGAATCGGAGTAATATGATCAAACTTTCTCGTCCTTGTCAATAGTCTCGCCGCTGCATTCTGTACACACTGCAGGCTTTTAATGTGAGACATGGGAAGGCCAGAAAACAAAATGTTGCAATAGTCTAGGCGCGACGTAACAAATGCATGAATTAATGTTTCTGCATCGCTAAGAGAAAGAATAGGGCGAATTTTAGCTATATTGCGGAGGTGAAAAAACGCCGTTCTTGTCATGTTATTAATATGTGTTCGAAAGGAGAGAGTTGAGTCAAATATCACGCCGAGATTTTTTGCAGAACTACTTTGGGAAATAATACAGTTTTCTAGGTTCAGCGTGGTATTCTTAAGCAGGTGCTGATGATGAGCAGGGCCAATAAATAACATCTCAGTTTTATTAGGGTTGAGAAGCAGAAAATTGGAAGACATCCATTGTTTAATCTCGGCAAGGCAAGCCTCCAGTTTACTGCACTTGCACGGATCCGTTATTTCTAAGGGCATATAGAGTTGGGTATCATCAGCATAGCAATGAAAACTAATAGCATGTTTACGTATAATATCGCCGAGAGGAATCATGTAGATGTTGAACAGTAAGGGGCCAAGTACTGACCCCTGCGGGACACCACATGAGACGGAGAAAGACTCAGAGATTGCGTCGCCATAAGAGACACTATGCGTCCTTCCCAGGATGTAAGATCTGAACCAAGAAAGTGCTGATCCCGAGATACCAACACATGATCTAAGACGTTCTATAAGAATATGATGATCAATAGTGTCAAATGCGGCACTAAGATCAAGCAGTAATAATATTGATGAGATGTTGGAATCCGAGGCTAAGAGAAGATCATTCGTCACTTTTACTTGGGCTGTCTCAGTTGAGTGGTTGGCCCTAAAACCTGACTGAAGGAGTTCAAATCTATTGTTGTCTATCATAAAATCACTAAGCTGTTGTGTTACAACTTTCTCGAGAATTTTGGCGATAAACGGAAGGTGTGACACTGGCCTATAGTTAGCGAGATCTTCAGGATCTAGGTGTGGTTTCTTAAGTAATGGTTGAATGACGGCCGTCTTAAAAGCTTCAGGTACAATGCCAGAGGAGAGTGACAGGTTGATAATATTCAAGACAGACGACCCCAAGATCGGGAACAGCTCTTTGACGAGTTTGCCTGGAAGCGGGTCGAGCATGCAGGACGTCGGCTTTGCTGCATTAACCAGTTGTGTAAGACACTCCAGGGATACTAAATCAAACTGGGACAGGGTAGCCAGACTTTCATGAACCTGATTGTCCGAACTAGCATCAACAATCACAGTTGAGGTGGTGAGCGGCGCTGCCTTTTTTATTTCTTCCCTTATTAGCTGAATCCGCTGAGTAAAGGATTGCATGAAATCGTGTGCTGAATGGAGGGAATTTTGATTAACCTGCTGCTGCTGTGTTAGCTGCGCTACCGTCTCAAATAAATACTTTGGGTTGTTTTTATTAAGACTAATCATTTTGGAAAAGTGATTAGTTTTTGCTAGCCTAAGAGCCTCTTTATATTTCAGCAAGCTATCGCACCAGGCCTGACGGAAAACCTCAAGTTTAGTTGTTCGCCATTTACGCTCAAGTTGTCTACTTAACAGTTTACACGTACGCGTTTCCTCCGTAAACCACGGAGTGCGCCGCTTCGGACGAGTTTTAAGTTTCAGCGGCGCAATAGAGTTTAGGGAATTTAGAAGAACCGAATTAAAATCATTCGCGAGCTTATCGACTGAGCCAGTGAAGGACGGAAAGGCAGCTGTTGCGGAAGGCAGTAATTCAGAAAGTGCAGCAGTCGTTGAAGAATTAATATCACGGCTCTTAAAGCCTTGGTTGTGGACAACAAGACCACACTGAGCTAGGACTTCAAATGTTATAAGATAATGATCAGACATAACGTTAGTATGTGGCAGAATTATGACGTTTGAGGCAGTTAGGCCACGGGTTAGCACTAAGTCTAAGATATTACCATTCCGGTGTGTTGCTGCTTTTATTATTTGTGTAAAACCAAATGCATCGATTATTGCTTGAAAAGCTACAGTAAGTGGCTCTGATGGGGAGTTCATATGAATATTGAAGTCACCCATAATTAATATATTATCTGTGTGAGTTATTAAGTCAGCCATAAGTTCAGGGAATTCATCTAAGAATCCAGAGTATGGGCCAGGAGGACGGTAAATAACTACCACATAAAATGGTGGTGAGGAGCTCGATCGCATAACGAGAGCCTCAAATGTCTTGAAAGTGTGACTCGTGCTCGTGCTAAGCCTAAAATCAGATTCCGAAATTAGGGCGACACCCCCCCCTTTTTTACAAGGACGGGCAACATGTGAGCCCACAAAGTTTGCGGGTGAGGCCTCATTTAATGGTAAGAATTCATTTGGTTTTAGCCAGGTTTCGCAGAGACCAAGCACGTTAAGATTTTGATCTGTAATAAGATCATTTACAAGAAGGGCTTTTGAAGCGAGTGACCTAATATTTATGAAGCCGAATTTAAACTGGGACATTTTTCCCGGACTATTCTGAGTCCTCGTGTTGGTAGTACTAATACCAACAAGATTTTTATGGCTGGGGCTTGCTCTATATTTTGAGTAATTAAAACCTCGTCGCGATGTTAGTAAAGTAGGAATTCGATTGTCGACGACTACAGCGCGCATATTGATATTAATATTTCGCCTAGGCACTTTGTCACTAGTCTTACTGATTAAAGAGGCAGGGCTGTTTTCCTTAATCAACACCACCTCAGCAGAAATCTTATCATTGGGGCATTCAGCATTAGGTATTGAAACAGTGTGTGGATTGCAGTGACCTAGACTAAGTATGCTATGTGTGTTGTAACAGTCCAGCCTAGTGCCGGTTAACTCTAGCCTTAACGACTCCACACCCGTTCTAGCAGGCTCGCTACTCGCCTGCGACCCGACATGCTCTAATGTGGGAAGTCATGGAAGGCTCAAACAGTAATCTATGTTTCTAGAAAGAGTGACAGCGCCTTTCCAGTTAGGGTGAAGGCCATCTGTCCTCAGCAGGTCGGGCCGGCCCCAGAAAGAGGGCCAATTATCTACAAACTGGAAACCCTGCTCTTTACAGAAACCAGCCATCCACCGGTTAAGCGAGAATAATCTGCTAAACCTCTCATCATTGCCTCTCGCAGGCAGAGGGCCAGAGACAATAACTCGATGCCGACTCATCTTTCTAGCGAGATTACAAGTCCTAGCTATGTTCTTCTTTGTAATCTCAGACTGCCTCATTCTAGTATCGTTGGAGCCGACGTGTATCACTATGTCCGAGTAGCTAGTGTTGTTTGCACTAGTCTGGTGTCTAGCCCTCTTGCGTGTCAGCTCCCTAAGGTTAGCTTCAATGTCGGGTGCTCTGGCCCCAGGAATACACATTACGGTGGCTGGCTTTTTGGAGTGTTGGAGTACATGGTGAATGACATGTTGTAATTTGACATGCCAATAGGTTGACATGCGCTGGATGTACACATGTCACCTGACATGCTAAGTGACATGTTGCGCATTCACATTAACAACAGACACCACTGGCTGACATATGGGAGGGATGAGGTGCTGGATGCTGACATTCTCGATGTTGGACGAAATGCTGGGTGACATGGAACTCTGACATACTAAAAGCAACAATCCAGCTGGTTCGCAAACAATTATTCAGTTTTGTTGCTTAAATGTACTGTCAATATTCAAGTGGTTCTCAAAGTGGGGTCCATGAACTAATTTGGGTGTTGATTTGGAACGGATTTAGTGACAGTTAACAGATATGTGCCTTGTTTGGCCTTGTCTTTGTTTTTGGCGCCGTCTCTGGCCGCTGTTGATAGTGAATTGATAGTGCACTGTCTACCTAAACAGAACCCATTGTAATGTCTAGGAAGGACAGGGCATTGGGGTCTTAATAAAAAAAAATATACCGGTACATATATTTATGTTAATTTCATATTATATTATATTAAATTGTGAAAGTATTCATGTCTTTTGAGTAATGCAACAAATTCAACCAGATTAATATATTTTTTCAAATTTGATAATGTTTTAAGTTGTCAAAATGGTCCTTGTGTCTACGATTGCTTGCTATCAAGGCATGAAGCCAGCAAAGCTGATGCCGTTTTTTGACTAAATAATTGGCAGCAACCCTTTTGAGGGAAATTGACCGGTCTATTGTAAGGAGGCGTGAAATTTGCTTTTTCTAAACTTTAGTATAGCTGAAAAGTAAAATTTACTTGTGGTCAAATTTAATATGTTGCTGAATAAAAAGGGCACTTATGTTTGGCCTGAATGTGTCCCCCCCCCCCCCCCCCCCCCCCCCCCCCCCCCCACAAACATTTGCATTGGGGGTCCTTGGAAAATTTGCTTTACCTCAGTCAGATCAAAGAAATGTCCCTGACTCCAAAAAGTTTGAGAACCCCTGGTCTAGATCATCTTAGTTGCAGTTCATGTTGGATGACTTGCTAGATGACACATTGGACACTGACATGCTGAATGACAGAATGGCCTGTTGATGTTAACATTCTGGATTACATGGTGAAATGCTCACATTATGGATTACTTGTTGGAAGATGGATTACTTGTTGGAAGTTGACATTCTTAATGACATTTTGGACAATGAGATGCAGTAAATCGTTTAGCGTGATGACATCCTCGATAATATCTTGAATGCTGTTAACTTAAGCATCATTCCTGTTGTGTTGCAGGAACCAGCTACATCTACAGAGGGTACAGCTTAAGCAGGCTCTCTCAGATGTACGAGGTGGCGTGGACTTCACCAACAGGCTGTTGACCTGTGGCTCAGATGCCGAGATCCTCAGTGCTAAAGGCGTGACGCTGAGGCGACTGAGCAGCCTGGCAGAGAGCAGCTGTGATGACCAGCTGGCGGCGCTCATCCCCGATGATGGCAGTGGTATTCGCTTTGATCCCCAGGAGTTGGCGGGTGAGGTTAGCGGCTACCCGGTTGTGGGCGTGATCCATTTCAAGGCCCTGGATCCCAACAAATGCACCGTAGATGGAGAAGGTGAGCAGTCATGAACAGAGGTTTAGAATACCGGCTAGTTAATTGAATGAGCTTTCATGTCTTTGCGCTCACTTACCATATCCTATTTACAGTATGCTTTAGAGCCAAAGGTTATATAGTTCAAATCCCACTGCAGACAAAATGTATCTCTGTTATTTACATGCCTTGGGTATGCAAACAATAAACATACAGCAGTTTGAATTTGAATTCTCTCCTTGAGGGATTGTAATGAATGTAATAATTTATGAATTATATTTAAAGTACTGTACCTTTTCTCTATAGGTCTCCAGCAGGCCAATGAGGGCCAGCAAGCCCACTTCACATTGGTCTGCAGGGACTCCGCCGGGGACCAGATGGCACATGGCGGGGATCATGTCCTGGTCAGCATCGTCCACAAGGAGAAGAATAACTGGTGAGGATCGGTCATCTTAACATTTCGTGTTGGCTGATGCCGAAGGTTTGTAAACAGTGGGTGCCAGGCTACTTCCATGTGGGAGAACCTGAGTGACTACAGTACTGCTGTTGTGAACTGAAGTGGTGACAAAACCCTATTGTTTGGGTTGACTGGCCACTCGTCTTGAGCCTTTCTCTGTTTCTTGCCCAACATTGGCTAGAATAGATTCCAATGTCCCCCCCCGGTCCACAATACAAACCTAAGGCGTTGACCGGTCCGTGATGATAAAAAGATTGGGGACCACTGCTCTAGAAAATGAAATGAGGATAAGCGATTAAGATAATGGATGAGTGGACTGAGATCAGCAAAGGCATCCTGAACTCCTAATGGCGAGAGCAAGAAAAACAAAATGTCCAGGCATCCTCAAAAGATCAAAGCACAAAATATTAAATTAGTTTGTATCACGCCTATTTGCATGTTGGCTTAGTATGTGGAGATTGCTATAAATTTTATATTTCACATTGATTTTGACATACAATATATGCCATTTTGTTAAAGGTACTGTACTGTACTTTTCAGTGTGGTGGACAGCACAGTAGTGGACAACAATGACGGCTCTTACAAAGTATCCTACACGCCAGATGAGCCTGGAACATACTCTGTGTGGGTGTGTGTCAAAGCTCAACATGTGAAGGTACAACATGAACCCAAGTGACTGACTTAATTGGAAATTGTTTAGATACAATACTTACAAAAAGGCGATCCTTTATACCTTAAATGTGATGACATCAAAAACTTTCCTGAGGTTTTCCACAATTATTTATTTTTTTTACAAAGAAGGAAAAAATCGTATGTTGCTTCGTATGCCGTTTATTAAAAAAAAAAAAAAACTCACATAAGATATACAATATGAGATCGTTGGAAGTGCAGCACTTTGACGCCTCTTATGCTACGTTCACACCAACACCAAAGTAGCTTTTTGCCACACCTGTTTCGATAGCATTTCATCTCAAATAAACATTGGAATACACCGGCAAATAGGATGGGTGTTGCTGAGCACTTCCACTTTTTTTTGGGACTGTGGCAGTGCCAATCTTTTGTCCTACTGCACAATTTTTTTTCTTTGTGTGTTTCTTTGTGTGACAGAAAGTTTCAAGGAGCCAATACTCTGCTAAATACCGTAATTCCCCAAATATAGGACGCCCCTGCATATAGGGCAGGCCCCTATATATAGGTGATAACAAAGATAAAACACAGACTACAATGTAAACCATCAATAGGAATTGGAATATATTGAAACATGCACTCACATCATCATTTACTAGAAGCAACCCTAAGAACTGAATGACAATGGAGTAAATAAAACAGGGAATGTAAATACAGTCAAGCACAAAACGCCAACCCAATTGCCTCTTTGTTGACAACAACGAGGCTGCATGGATACTTTTTTCGGCAGACTTTGGCTCATTATTAAAAGGAAAGGACGGATTGACTGATCTCCTCAGCCTTTAAATGTGTGCTTGAACAAGGTGGCATGGTTGCCGGCAGCAAAGGACAACGTTCCATGCTCTGATATGACAACAGTCGTCACTTGGGTAAAGAACATCCCAATTAGGATGATCAGCAAATCATCTCCGAAGACCTGCATCTCATCCAAATTTGATGGGTCCAAAGGTGACTACCCACGGAAGAGTAACGAGGATGATTGAACAAATTACGAGGAGATAGGAGAAGACGTCCTGTTGTTAAAATGGAGGAGCTATTTTGCGTGTCAGATAGTAACAATTTCTTTCAGGGCTTGACGACAATATTCAGCTGTATTTAAAAAAAAATAAAGCATTGAAACTTCAAATCGTTTTATTGTAGCAACATTAGTTTCAGCATTTGCGTCTAGGCGCACTCGCACATTGTCTCACACTTGTCTCGTTACCACCCCACAGTATACGATAAAGAAATGCATCAAAAAGTCCTGTAATTTCATCATTTTAATAACACACACCATGTCTTATAATTGGACAGCAATGATCTATGTAATCACTAATATCAGGGGTAGACTTCTAATTGCATTTTTGTAAAATTCACCCAAATTGAAGTAAAAAAAGGGGGAGGCTTATAGGTGAGGTCGACTTGTACTCTGAGACATACAAGGAGTGCACGTTTGTCACCATTGTACAAACCTCCTCTCGCTTGGCTCTGGCTTGAATTGAAAGTTCAGCTTGGCCGTGTTGTATAGCTCCCGGTTTACACAAACTAACAGTCATGATTGATTCCTCCCGAAACTGATTGGCTGTCGCGGCGCAAAGACTGGCATAAGTTCAATTTACTTAACTTAAGCAAATGGGTGAAATAAGGAGCGTGTCCTGTCGCCTCAAACATTTCCTTCGCACCACCCAACATACATTGGTGCCCTGCCGCACAAACTACTTGATTTCAATTCAAACGCGCCCCATGTTTGGGCCTACATGCAGTTGATGTGGATGTAGCATGGGAATCAGGAGTTTGTTTCACAGAGTGACTTCTGTCCTGTTCTGTAGGGCTCTCCATTTGTTTTAAATGTGTCAAAGAAACTGAGGCGCCACACTGGAATGTTCCACTGCTGCTCCTTCTGCTCCAGTGGAGGAGCCAAGGAAGCACGCTGCGGCTGTCCAGGAACTATGCCCGGTACGAGAAGACCATAATTACAGAAATGTTGCCACACTCAACATAGAAATTATTTTTGATGACATAAAATCACCTAAGCAATGATGTTTACGTTGGTTCTAATGTACATAGATTACAGGTAAGTCTGTAAATTGCAGCACTACAAAATATTATGCATGTCACCTAATATTATGCATAAGAAAAGAGTACAAGTTAAATATAGATTTTACCACCACAGAGGTTCATGTGAATCGTTTCTAATGTTTACAGTATGTTGACATATTTAATCCGATAGTGTTTTTTTATAACTTTTTTTATTTTATTGGGGGGGGGGTGATACCGTACTGATATCAATACCTGATCGGGACACCCATATTAGGCGTCTTCTCACCTTTGACAAAGACAACCAGTAAAGACAATAATTGGGCAATATATGATAGACTAGAATACAACAGATTAGAATGCCTTTATTGTCAGTGTACACAGGTACGCAACAAAATTGAGAGCGCTGTTTTGATTGATCCATATTAATAACATGAACAGTAAATAAAATAAATAAGAAGAAAAGGATGTCATTGAATTTTAATTATTTATTCTTATTTGAACGATAGCCGCCCTCCGTTAGGGGCAGTGTTTCAATAAGTACATTGTCTCTGTACAAGACAGAGAACAACATTTGTCTCTGTGGCACGTGCGACACAGAGGAATATTTATGTTGTAGTGGTGTGAAGCTGTTTTGTTGTGAGTGTTCTTACTCATACTGATTATTTGTTTTCACTGTGTTGTATTCTGTATTTATGGTTTGTTTGCTTTGATGCAGGGCTTCCTCATCTTTCTCATTAAAAGTTAAGTTGACATAGAGGAAGAATATTTTTCATTATTAGGGCTACAAAGATCTATAGTGACTCAAAATGCACAGATATTGCTCTCAAAATCAGATGACACACTCGCTTACAAAACTTGTGATTGGAGCATCCTTAGTATATATATATATATATATATATATATATAGTAGTAATAATAACAGTAATGATGATGATGATGTCTCATACTTTTGTATTGGGGAAATAAATGACAAAGCACACTTCCTCATGATATCGAATCAGAAAGTGAGGTCAAAACGTGTAACAGGCTGTGTATTTTCTCTTTTCACACTCATGCAGGACCTTAATAAGCCCTGATACTAACATAAACGTACATAAATGGATAAAATATAAATATATCAGGTATCAGTGTAATTCGACAGGCGATAGATGTTTCATCCTTGGCAGAGGTTTCATGCAATTGATGACTTTGTATTTGTGTGCTCAGGAGGATTTCAAGGGTGCGGTCACAGCCACAAGGGTCATCCCGGAAAGCCACACTGGTCATGTTGTGGCAGCACCACAGAGATGTCTGAGTGTTTACCTGCCAGCGTGATCAAAGCCGTTTCGGCTGGCAAACATTTACGCACCGTTGAGCTGTAAGGTTGGATGATGTGGTCAGTGACGGGCCTGAGACAGGAAGTCTTCCTGCTTGACTCATTAGCCAGTAAGTCATTTCCATGTGATGTGAAACGTTCTTCGGCTGTTATGTTGAAGTGCTTTTTTTTCTAGAACCACATTGCCTTCAAACTTCAAATAATGCAACAAACAGTAAAGTCAATATGACAATTTAAAACAGAAAAAAAAACAAAAACGAGTGAAAAAAAAAACAAAAACGAGTGACTGACTGGTTAGCACATCTGCCTCAATGCGGAGGTCATGGGTTCACTTCCGGCTTCGGCCTTCCTGTGTGGAGCTTGTATGTTGTCCCTGTGCCCACGTGGGTTTTCTCAGCATTCCGGTTTACTCCCACATTCTGAAAACATGCATGGACAATCCAAACGACCCTTGAGTGTAATTGTGAGTGTGACTAGTTAGTTGTTTGTCTATGTGTGCCCTCCAATTGGCTGGCAGCAGTTCATGGTGCACACTGCCTGAAGACGGCTGGGATAGGCTCCAGCACTTCGGCTGTTGTTATCGTTGCAGACTGTTGTGTGAAATTCTCTTGTGGTGGCCTATTTAGTCAATTGCAGAGATGGTAGCCATCCATCCATGGGAAAGATTTCATTTGTGGTATTACGTTTTAATCAATGTTTCAGATTTGCATATGAGATTCTGTAGCGCTGCGTTTGAGCTCATGAATTAACTGTAACTTCTTTGATCTGACTGAGGTAATTACACTCTCGTGACCTGCTTTTTTGCATAATGGAAGCTCTCTATGATGGAAGGTTCTTTTTTTTCCCCTTTAAGTGAATGCCTTTTGGCGATTAAATTCTTTCCTTATAAGCGATCATATACTAACAAAATTCATGGTTACCTACTGTGTTACTATCATATATTAAATAAAAATATACTGTCGATTAAGCGTTAACACAAACGAATTTTTCATGTTTCTTACAACTGATGATGTGCCAATAATAATGCCACTTTAAAAGCTCCCTGCATGATAACGGTTTCATAATTTATTCGACAAATGTATTGGAACTAAGAGGAATCCAATAATTGCAGCTTTTGCTACTGTATTGCAATAAATGTTGTTATTACACACTATCCAGTCCTCCATTATATGCATGTTTTTCACTGAAACGACACATTCTGGAATAGAATATTCAAGTGTATCTCATGTATGACGATATGGTACGAATACTTTTACTGATATTTTGTTAAAAAAAAGTTTGTCACCTAACCTGTACTTGTTCAGTTTTAATGTAAAGTCCTCTCGTTCCTTCTTGTACCACTAGATGGCAGAAAATACTTTTATTTCTCTTAAACCTACTCTTGCGGGGCTCATGCTCTTGGATCGCTTCCATTTCATATGGCAGCTCTCTTTAATCTTTTTTTTCTAACTTGTTAATATTGTAATGAAATAAAAAGCAGTACTTCCAGCAACAACTATGAAAACCCAAGATAAAAATTACTGCCGTGCAAACAATTTATTTTTGCCTTTTAATGCTTTTCTATTGTCTCAGCTTGAATATTTGTAAAGTTGTGTTTTGTTTTGTTTTTATTAATTGCCCGCAGAAGTAGGAATAAAATAATATAAGATTTGTCTTTCGTTGTCAATTGCACACACATACATAGTTTGATTTTCATGCCAGGACAAAACTAAAACATCAAATTTGGGAATTTGTCAGATGGTACACCACCATGTCTGGCAGTCTCATGAACCAAGAGTATTTTCTTTTACACGTCTCTGGGTCACATGACAATTAGGTGACAGAAGGTTGACTAAATCTTAGAGCAGCTCAGAACAGGTCTAACTCACGGCGCAGGTAGTCTAAGAAGACTGGTGGATTTGATCAAAGTGCAGGCTGACCGATTCGAAGCTTCGTGGACATGTGTGGTGGATGTCATACCGTAATTCCCCAAATATGTATAAGATGCACTTTTGTTTCCCAAAAATAAAGGCGAAACGTATGGGTACGTCCTATGAATGGTAACTTAAAGATTACACTTTTTTTTTTTTTTAAACGCGACGACATTCGAGGAAGCCTCATTCTCCAAATTTTGATGTACAGATGGCCTGTTGTCAACCAAACAGAATAACGGGGAGGTGAAATCGGCGTTTACATTTGTTCCAATGACACTCTTCCTGAACCTCTGTAAGGCTCGCTCTTTCTCTCTCTCACTCTCTCTCTCTCTCTCTCTCTCTCTCTCTCTCTCTCTCTCTCTCTCTCGCACACACACAACAAATAAATAACTTATGAATGCAAATACAAGAAAGTTTGAAGAATGACAAAGATAAGATTTATTCTGTTTTGCTACAGTTTTCTACATTGTCGCCTACTATTGGTGCGTCCTATACACAGTAAAAGAAAATACCCAAACTGGACCATCAAATTAAGGGAGCATCCTCTACACAGGTGCGTCCTACTGTGTATTTGGGGAATTACAGTCCTAAATATTGCAAGATAATTACTTAAAGAAGAATTACAAGTTAGGTTACAAGTTTCTTGCCAAACAACGGCATCTTCAGGCCTCTCGCGTAACTAACCTTGATGAAATGCTTGTGCCTGTAGCATGCATGTAACAAATACAGTAAAAGGAAACTACATGAGTGTGTTCTCTTGGAACTTTGCGTTTCATCCTTTACAACCATAGTGCTTCGCGTTTGTTTTCTCATTTGAAAAAAAACAAAAACAAGATGCCTTGTGAAAGTTTCCAGCATGCCAGACAGACTGTAATCGCAGATGCCATGGGCACTTTTCTGACTACCTAGTCACTAGGTCCTAGTGGAACCCATTGCTGAACAAACATTAAAACAGAAGCTTAAAGCAGAAGAGTTTACACCTAAAATTCATTTTTTTACAACAGCATTTGTAATATCTTCCCAATGCTCTCTTCCTAACCATACTCCTTCAGCAGTGTGCTCTCACTCCTACTTCGAAGATTTCACTTTTTGCATGGGGTTTTTGGTCCATGAAAAATGAGGGAATCCTGTATTTGCATCCCTAGCAGGCAGAATGGTAGACAGGTTTACTATAAGGAATGTCTGAGGTAAGTAAAGTTATATTTGTAGGTTTTGAAGGCAAATATAAACTAGAAACGTGTGCGTACGTAAATGTGCTGGCTGAATTGGATGAATTATTTACGCAAACAAAAACATGGCAGCAAGCAGCCCATCTTGGTTGTCTGGTATACATAACCAAAAGACAAGCAGAAGCAATCTGAATGAGAAGCAGTAGTGTGTTAAAAGGCACAGCTGGGCAATTTATGATGAGTCGCTGACAGCGCACCCGCCTTCGATAAGCGCTTCCGCACTTTTGGTGAGAGCTTTATGATGTGACACCTTGTAAAAATACACTGATTGAAAAAGACTGCCCTCAATCAACAGACATAAACCACTTAAATCAGTTCTCAATTTGCATATTTTTTGCAAGGCCTCTCATCATGAAGCACATGCTGAAAATGCAGAAGCTCTCGCTGAAGGTCGGCGTCCCGTCAGTGATTTTCCGCTTTACCGACAGATTCCCCAGCTCTGTAAAAGGCAAATGTTTTTTCCTATTTGTTATTCGGCATTGTTAATATAAATTTGACCGTGTTAAAATGTCAATCAATAATGACTGTGTCTACTTCGGAAACAGTCACCTTACTCGTCTTATGCTACGTTCCATTTACAGTGTTGGGAAATTACTTCAAAATTGTAATGCTTTATTTATTATAACTGTCATTTCAAAGTAATTAGTTGCTGTACTTGACAAGATGACTGTGTCTGAAATGTAAGGCATTACACTACTATTGCATTACTTTTATTTTACTCTCACCAACATAACTGGAAATACAGATTTGCAATTCTAAATGTAGCTCATGACACTCATTACACATCCAGAGGAAGGCTGGTTTAAGCCTAACAACAGTACAAAGCATTTCATCTGTAGTGTTATGTAAACCTTTAAAGACATGACAAAGTACAGAATCTTTCGTTTGTCTTTTAATCTCTTTATTATTTAGCTTCACAGCATAGTGATGCATTGTTTATGCTTTAGACAGAAACAGCACATTCCACATATTAAATGTCAATATTCAAATTCAAGTTTAGTTGACTAGGCTAGGGACAGACGCTTCAAAAATAGATGGTTTCAGTGGAGCTAACCTCAGCAGTTAGCCTAAATCAGCGTAAAGTAACGGCCGTATGTCCATCTTGTGTACTTATTGTCCATATTCAACCTGTCTGCTGCTGCCGCACTCATGTCCAGCACTCATGTCTGCTGTAGTAGGTACTAATAACAGAAAGTAAAGATTTTGCCTCCGACTTTTCTTCTCTAATCTCATGGTGTTTTTGATTAATTTTGGGGGAAAAAAAACACCACTTTCAGGTTAAAAATGCATTGTAAGGCATTGCATGACTCTTTTGTTCCTAGTGAAATATGACTTTTTTTTTTTTTGGGGGGGGGGGGTGCATTACAATACCATGTTACAGCAAAAAGTAATGCCATTCATCCATTTTATAGAGCTGCTAATCTTCAAAAGAGTCGCAGGTTTGCTGGTGCCTATCCAAGCTGGACGGGCAGGAGACGGAGGACACCCTGAACTGGTTGCCAGTAATTAATGATGATAATAATTACTTTTATAATGCATTACTCCCAGCACTGTCCATTTGTACTCGAAAGTCTAAAGCCCATTGTCCGACCTTTGAATTGAAAAGCCCGCAGAAGTGTTTTAGCTTGTTTGTTTCGGATCTGCATGATTAAAGAGTGTTTGGGGACACCAACTGATGACCAGGCTCCTTCAGGATCTTCTGGTAAATAGCATAATTAATTCTTCCGTCAATGACACCAACTTGTCCTGGTCCTGAGGAAGCCAAACAGCCCCAGACCATGACGTCACAGCCACCACCAAGTTTTATTGTTGGTATCATGTTCTTTCCACCTTCCAAAATGTTCCGTTTTTGACCCATTAGTCCACAGAATCTTTTCCCATAAATATTAAAAATCGTCAAGATGCTGTTGTGCAAGTGTGGGATGAGCCTTTGTGTTCTTTTGTGACAAGAAATACAAATGTAACTAAAGTGATTTCTATGGCACAATGTTTGATAGCCTATATTCTATGTGAACTGTAGAGCGCTTGAACAAAAATGATTCCTTTACCATTCCTTCACCATCTCTTTCTGCATCTGAGAACAAAGCCTTCGATAAAGAACTGACACCGTTTCTTATCGACCTGATGCACCATGTGGAAACTGAAGATCATGGTCTCTCAAAGACATTAAAAGAACTTACCAGAAAGCATGTTTAACAAAAGCTTAGATGTATCTTTCGTAAAGTATAACTTATTTTCAGAAAGTCAATATAGAACTTAGAATTGCTTATGAAGCGATTGAAATAACTGATGCAATAGAAGAGTAAAAAGACATGCAATTGTTATATTCAATGATTTAAAAAAAACATTTGACATTAACCATTAACCATGATATATTGCTAACCAAGTTACATCAAGTAAATTGTTATACCGGGCGTTGTACGGGAAATGGACTAAAACTTTTTTTACTGATGCAATAGAAGAGTAAAAAGACATGCAATTGTTATATTCAATGATTTAAAAAAAAACATTTGACATTAACCATTAACCATGATATATTGCTAACCAAGTTACATCAAGTAAATTGTTATACCGGGCGTTGTACGGGAAATGGACTAAAACTTTTTTTCATATAAGGAAGCCATTTGTACAGCTTGAAAATCACTGGTTATCATTCCTCAACAACACCAGTTGATGTCCTTTGGGATTCGGTATTGGGCCCCAAAAAATTCATTACATACGCACAGTACATCAATGTCATTTGTAATGTGCTAGACAAGAGACAATGAATGGGGTTTATTTTGCAGATGACACACATATTTTTGTTTCGATAATGACCGAGTTACAGCAAACAATTGACAACGAATTGAACGTGCTTAAAATGTGGCTTGATATTAATAAACGATCGCTAAACCTGGACAAGACATAATTCATAAAAGACATTCAAATGTGCATAGAACTATATGGGTTAGAAATTGAAAAGGTGCTCAATTGGATTCACAATTGAGAAGAAAATTAACTGGAAGTCTCAGAGTGTGTTCAAATTTGCTTTTTGTACAATCAAACCAGTTTAAATTTACGGATATTGTATTATTTCGAACGGGACAATCGTATAAGGTCAAATGCAATATATTCCTGGAAAACATTGTTCTTTTACTACAGAATACAAATGAAAATTATTATAGAAGAGGTCAACACGTCTTTAAGTTGTTGAACATTTGCACGACTAGGAACGGTTTCTGTCCATCAATTTGTAGCGTAAATCTGTGGAACAGAATAAGTGCAGAATCAAAACAATCTTCAAGTGTCATTCAATTCAAAAGAGGGTACATATATAAAGGGACTTGTTGGTGTGAAAGGGGCTGATGTTGCTCCTGTGGTATGTAAGTGATGTATGTGAAGTGTATTTTATGTATCTATGTAGACTGGATTAAATGGATGTTTGTTTGTGTTTGTTTCTGAACCCCCTCAAAAAACTGTGAGGTCAAATAAAAGGAAGATCCGGACAGATACTGCAGAGGCTCAGCAATCCTCAGAGTCCTTTGACCCTGATAAGTTGGCAAATAAGTGCACCACACTTGATGGTTAAAAAAAAGGTCAATAATAAAACCACAGGCCAAGTAACTATCAGCTTCTAATGGTTTTGGAGACATGAATGCCATTCTGGGGGCACAGAGAGCATCACAATATTGATTTTGCTGTGGTTGGCACATCAGTGGGTGTGGAAGTCACACAACCAAAGGTGCTTAGGCTTCTTGGCGTCACATCACACTGAGAGGGTACCTCTTTTCCCCATGACCGAGACAACTTGCTAGGTGATAAACAAATAAGCGACTTGACACTTTTGTTTCATAGTTAACATGTTTACTGCCTCACTACATAGAGAAACTATTTTGCACAATTAACATCTTTCAGTGTGTTATTAAACTGTTGTATTTCTTGCAGCACTCGTGAGTATGGAGGGATGGGACACTCGACCAAGTAAAACCTCAGATCACTTTTAAAAAGAGCAGGATCATGGCCTTGTGGTGTTTTTGTAGTGTGTCACCGACTTGCTGTTGGTCTATCCCAGCAATCTTCGGCCAGTAGGCGGGGGACATCCTGGACTAACAACCTTTCATACCAATCACACCCAAGGACGATTTAGCATGTCCAGTACACTAATACACCCAATAAAAAAATGTGCTTTCAGGTGACTCCACCTTAACAGTTCTGCCTGCTCCTTCAATGTATGCATAGAAATTGACAGAATCTGGCTGCAGCCTACATTCTCAGCCCCTCCTCCCCACAACCCTGCAGACCTCTCACATTGTGGCTTAGATGTTTACGCGTTCTCTCCTTGTGTACTGTCCTTCCCCTCGAGCGGAACAAATCCTGCTCTTTCTTTGTCCCGTGAGAGTGTGTGGGTCACACCCCAAGAGAAGTGTCATCATTGAGGTTTTCAGACAAGTTACAGCCTTCGCTGTCTTCCAAAAGTGTTCAGAGGGTGGAAGTGCCATAATCAAGACAGAGTGGTCAGTGTCAGCATGAAATAATAATAGTCACACAGAATGAGCATCTTCAGGTGACACCTGTCCACTAATCCAAAACTATCAATCTTAAGGCCAATATGAAAGCAACAACAATGAACTTAAATTCGTGTTTCAGGAGGCAAACATCATTGTGGTTAAGTGTGGTTTTGTTGGTTCAGTGAAATTGTTTAATTTGGTGAAACACTTCTAAGAGTTTGTCTTTCTGCAAAAATAATCGAAATAGAAACGAATTAAAGGCTTGATTTATTTAACTGTGTGGTTTATTATTCATTTTACTTTTTGAAACAAACTTTTTGGAGCTTTTAACAATGTTAAGATGTTAATCTAACACACCAACCACCCCCGAGTGCTATTTTCAACTTTGATACATTTCTAAAAATTCCTTGCTAATTCTGCGCTCACAGCACTGGCCCCACCCCTCTACTGTCAAAATATTTGGCACCCATCTTCACGTGACAAGATAGTAGTTACTACATGAGTTATATCACATTTAAATAATATTTCTGGATCACAGATTGCTTCGTAGGGCTTAACCAACAAGAGGGAGTGAGTTCGATAAAATCACATTCAAGCCAATGATGCGTGATCATTATTATCAGGTAATATTGTGTTTTTCCCTTTACGCAAATTGTCCCTCATGCAATTGTCATACGGTTCCTTATTCAGCTAGGCTGAGAATGCAGTTGCAGCTCACTCGAGGAGCTGCAGCGGCAGAAAAGCTTCAGTCCCCTGAGCGGGCCCTATGGAGCTGCCAGACAGGCAGCTCCACCCCATCTTATCGGAGATTTTTTTTTCTTCCCAGCACAAAATCGCTTATGGGCATCATGAAACCACCTGGCGGTCACGTTTGTCTTTTCCGACGGCCTGGGAAAAAGAACGCTCGTCAAATTAAGTCTGAGAAATTGAGATCGTCGACGACAGTGATGCGGCACGGCAGAGACTAAAGCCCGCCTCTGTCGGCTGCTCACCAGGCAGACTAGCATTAGTAGCCGAAAAACGTAGCTAACAGAACCAGCCCATCGATGTGAGTGACCGTTCGGCGTAGGACATCGACGACTTCAACTCCGTGAGCCATGATGTCAGCACGCTAGACGTGCGTGCGGAAACGATTATTATCTCCAGGTGACGTCTCCCGTGCAATGTTTTCGGGGAAGTGACACATTTTTATTTTATCCACGGGTATTAGCTGCTCGCGAACTAGCAAGGGTAGCTTGCTAGTCCGCTAATCGTCTGAGCCAGAATGGAACAGTCGATGGATGAACTTCCCGTTAGAAGACGTCATTCAACAAGGCGTACTATTCCGTTGCATCCATTTGATCAGATTCTTGCGTAATCTCTGCCTGTGTTGGTGTTTTTAAAGTCGAGACTCGCGTCATTATTAGTGATTGCTACCCCATCCGTCTGTCCATCCATTCACTGAACGTTTGGATTGGAAGCGAACGTGTCTGCTTTGCATGCACCGCCACGATGCGTGTTTAACTCGGGTGTTTAGTGGTCGTTTTGCGGGAATCCATTCACACATTCTTACCTCAGACATCTGCTTTTGTCGATCTATTTATTTGTTGTTGTTTTTCTCCAGTTAATTTGTTGTCTGTGGTGTCAATGCAGTAAACAGGACGAGAATTCTAGGGTTGAGACAAGTGAACTGTCGATTTTGTCGTTTATCACTTGCTTGCTGGCCGCACCGTTACATCAATTGCAGTGGTTCTCAACTGCTGTGATCCAGATTTCTGCTTTTGGAAAAGTGTAAAATGCTTAAGGTTTAAAAAGCGTTATCAATCATCACCAACATTTATGTGAACATCTCTACTCATGCCCACTTCAGAAAAATCACCCCAATTCTTTTGATTTGGGGGACATTAGGCATTTACTGTACCTCTCCAAGCTCAGCTTAATCAGGAAGCTACAATCAATTATCACCCAAATGTAGGTACACATCCCGATTCATTTGGTTAGCAATATCTGAAAGTATTACTAATTATTGTTGCAATATTTTCTATTATATGGGCCCATAAGACTCATGGTGATACCAGTGCCGCAAACACTTTGAATGCCGCAGTCTTTTTTGACATAAAACTTTGTCTGACTTGACCTCATTAAAATCTGAAGTGGCATGCATTGAACATTATCATGCGATAGTCATGTGACTCTGACCTGAAGTAGCCTCTCCAAACTGCTGGTATTGCTGGTGGGCTGATTTCAATTTCATCCATTTTCCATAGCCGCTTATCTCGGGTAGTGTCACTGGTTTGCTGGCGCCTATCACGGCTGTCTATGGGCAGTAGGTTGAACACCCTGAACCAGTTGCCAGCCAATTGCAAGGCACACCGGGACGAACAACCATTCACGCATCCAATCATACCTTGGGACAATTTAAAGTGTCCAATACACCGATCATGCATGTTTTTGGAATGTGAGGGGAAACCCGAGTGCTTAGAACTCACGCTGACTCGGGGAGAGCGTGTAAACTCCGCACAGGAAGGCTGGAGCCAGCTTGAATTGAACTTGAAACCCTGAACTGTGAGACCGATGTGCTAACCACTGCCACCGAGATGCCCCAGCCAATTTCAAAATGTTATTTGATACTACAGGTAATTTCAAACTCATTTGACGGTTCCATTACTTTGAGTATGTTCTATATTACATTCAACTGGGTTTCACCATATTTAGTGAACAAAGTCATGTAAAACTAGAGTTGTAAATATCGCATTGGGCTTTTAGTCCTAAGTCAGAATGAACAGCGTGGGGTGATCTATTTGTCACAATAACAAAAATGGTCATATTCCTCCCATTAAAATTAGCAATATCTAATAAATTCAGTTCAAGTATGTTCTGCTTGTAAATAGACAGTGTAGTAGATGGACAAAAACTTAAAACAATGTGAACTTATTCTGTTTATATTATAAAACATTTTTCCAACACTGATGTTGTGCTAACACTTTACTCATTTATTTTTATTGCATATGTAGAATGCTTAAAAACCCACCCTACTCACAATCATGGAAAATGACGGCGAGTTTGAGGGATGTGAAAATAGCTCAGCTGAAGACCCTCTTTACAATCCTACTAGGCAACACATGGAGAATGAGTCAAATAAGTCTTGCCTAGGACAAAAACAAGAAACAGAAGAAAATGTCCAAAGGAGAAAACACATTTCTAGGAAGAACAAATCTTTTGAAACCCCTGAGTACACATTCAAAGGACCTTGTGTCTCACTTCCAGACAATCTTCTTAGTCTTCTGGAGTACTTAAAAAAGATCATAACAACAAAAATGATTGTATTACTACTCAAAGAACAAACATATTGGCACAGTGTACAAAAATTGGAAAAGCACAACAATGTTTATGCCGCTAAAGAAGACTTATGAATGGGTCTTTGCTAACTGACAAGAAATTGTGCATACTGGGAAAATGACACAAAATATTGCCAGGTGCGGCTCGGTGACGCAGTGGTTAAGCATGTCTGCCTCACAGTTCAAGGAGACAAGATCAAAACCACCGGCCTTCCTGTGTGGAGTTTGTATGTTCTTCACGAGCCTTCGTGGGTTCTCTCCTCCCACTCCCACTCCCAAAAAACAAAAAAATGCGTGGCAGGTGTATTGGACAAACAAAATTGTCCTTAGGTGTGATTGGGTGCTATTGGCAGCTGGGATAGGCACCAGCAAGCCTGCGACCCTTGTGAAGAATAAGTGGCTATAAAAAATGACTGGATAGATGTTCCATGGTTGCTGACATCATGTCATGTCAATATTCTCAGAATCTGATTTGCAAACCATGTCTGGCTATCATTGGAAGAATACAACTCGATTGATGAGCAAATGGTGTCCTTCAGAGGGACACTTTGTCCAATAAGACAATATGTGAAGAGCAAGCCTCACCCTTGGAGATTGAAAATTTCGAGTTCGTATTTGAGTTCCAGATGATGTAGGGCTGCACGATTATGGGCAAAATAACAACCAAGATTATTTTGGCCAATATTGAAATTCCAATTATTAATTATGATTATTCATCATGTTTGATCAAACATGTCTATTTATTGCACTTTTTTTTAAACAAGTAGTACAAGGGTTGATACTTACAAAAAATAAAGTAAAATAATTAAAGTAAATAATTATGACAAAAACTTGGCACACAGGGAAAGACCGCTATCTTGCTGATTGCAAACCATTGGAAAAAAATGTAGCCTACTTAGAACCAAGCACATAATACAACAACAGGCCTTTAACAACACCTACAACAGCCTTAAAGTTTTTTTGCAAGAAAAAAACAGTACAAAAGCACCAGAATCACTCAAAGTATGTATGGACTTAGCAGTCAAAAATGTCATTTTTGGTCATTTCAAATCCAATTTATTCCAATTTTTGCCATCGGATTTTCCAACCTTCAACGTTGTCATCATGTCCCACTCTTGACGTGTGAAAAGAAGACGCGCGGAATCTCGCCGGCACATATTTTGCTGCACTTTATACTCTGTGCGGCTTTCCTCCGCACTTAGCCGATATTCCTACTGCTGGCAATAAATAGAGCCTGCAGCATATTTTCTCCTCATCTCTGTGTGCGTGCTCGCCAGAAGTTGTTTACGATACTTACCGGCAAGCTTCCAAAAGATTTCGTTAGTTCGGCATGGTTTCTCCTCGGTCCTTCTGCGCGGTAAAGAAATTCAAGAAGGTACACGTTGCTGAAAATCCGGCCTGCTTGGATGCGGCGCTAAGTGGCGTGATTGCCGTGGAGCCGTGCTGAACTCGCGGAATGAGTCAAGCATAAACCAAGCTGCCGCCCTTCTAGCAGGATTTGCTTGCTCGCTATTTAAGCTTAATTAAGTCTTAAACTTGTGTTTGCCCCCTGGTGGTGGGATGACTGAAAGTGCTTGTTTTGATGGCCAGCTTTTTAATTGTTAATATCGCAGAATATCGTCGTAATTAATCGTGGCAGCAAATATCGTGCTCGCAAGTAAAATTTTATTACTTGTTGTTGGATCTTTCACATTTAATCTCAGTTTTGATTGCGGACCCAGTTGAATAATGCTGTATTGTTTTCACATACCTTTGTGAAAGATTCCTGCGCGTTCGGGTATGAGCCGGGATATACACACATGCACACGTTCATCGCGTCAACAACACTTAAACGATTTATTATTACCATATTGCAGTTTACAAGCCAATTGTCCAAAACAGAGATCTCTGGATCATTCCCGTGTCACGATGAGAATGATGCCGGTTCGTCTTTCGGTCCCATCTTTTGTATTCGCCGGTCCACTAAAAGGGGTGGTCCCATGGCCAGGTCAGCATGTTTTTTCCGTTCCGCTGCTGCCCCCTTTCGGGTGGAGGGTTCGAATCTAGCCAATCAGCACCTTGGCGAATACTCTTGGAGATACATTGGAATCCCCCACAGTCCGAGACCTGTGGGCGTCAGTTGACTGATATGTGTATTCAAAGTTGAGAATGGAACAATGCGCAGTGGAGACGCTTTCCTTCACTTCTAGGTGTTATGGCGTCTAACAGCAGGAGGGCCCCTTCGGGGGTGACCAGACCACAATGTCCAACTGATCTTATTACAAGTCAAGAATGAAGAAGAAGCTACCAATGTATATTACACTATATCTCCAGAGAAAATTAATAAAAGCTTCATTATCATGTATGAAATTATATAAATCCCGTCATTGTGCAGTCCTACTTGGGACCAAGTTGCAACAGACTTCTGAAATGTGAAAAGCGTGGCCCCTGCAAACTGCAAAGAGCACGCAATTCCCACTCTGTGATAAACGTGGTGTGCGTCTTGCTTCACTGAAAAACAAAATTGTAGCGAGTCTTACTGTTTGACGTAGGCTAAACGATTTGTTTAATACTTAACAAATGTATGTCAAACATGTTTGTGACATCGTGGTGATGATGTGGGTTCTATTTTTCTGCAGCATTTTTTTTTTTTGCACAAATAATGTTTAAAAGTTTATTGTTAAGTTCTGTGTACCCATGGTAGCTTGTTACAGCTGCCCTTAAATAAGAAATATTATTTATTTTGAGACAATTTTAATATTTATTTTGTGACATTGTAAAACTTAAGGTCTGAAAATTTGTTGTTGTGCAAAAACATCAGACAAAAATGTTGTACAAAAATGTTTCACATCTTCCTTCCCATAAAATTAGTATTTTGTTGTTATTTATTATTGTCAGTGTAATACTTTTTTTACATGATTACAATACTATTCTGTTTTTTCCTAAAATATAAAATAAAATATTTTGTAATACAGTAGTATGACAGCACATGTAACAATTTGGGTACATTCTGCATGATAACCAGAGCAGATGCTGCTGTGGGCGGGGCAGTGCTGGCGAGAGTGGTGATAGCAGATAAAGACCTTGCTCAGACTGCCAGAAAAAAAATCTGATTTTTAGCCCATGCAAATTGAAACTGTATGGGCGCTTCTGTAGTTTGAACAGTCACAAAGCACATGAAATCCGATTTTTGCAGTGAGGATTATTGCTACTTTTGGGAATTAGTTTCATATCAGATTTTGAAACATTGCCTGCCATTGTTGACAACTCCAAACGCAGAGATCGGTTTTGACTTCCCATAACATGACACAAGACCCACAAGAGACAATGTTCCAGACCAAAGAACTCTCCAAGCCACCTTTCAAAACACGCCCACTCTCAAGGGTAGTGCACAGGTGTCTGAGTGTAATTTTCAAACTTGCCCTAGTTGTTGTTGCCGCTGCCACCGTTATGACGTCAGACATTACATGCGCTGCTAAATGTCTCCGTTCCGGCCTGGTTGTTACACCAGGCAGATGGGTCAATAATGTGGCCTAGTCTAAATGTGACCAGATCCCATTTGGGCACTTGCTACAAACAGTGTGGACAGTCACCCTCAAAATCGGATTTGAGGACGAATCAGATTGGAATCACACATGCCATCAGTCTGAATGCAGCCAAAGAGGCACACCATGGCTGCACTTCAGCCAAAATAATCATATTTAAATAGGGTATTAGTATCATAAATACTCAGAAAACTGTACAAAAGTCTACACTGTACATAAACATACCATTTCAATATTGCTCCATTGTGTGATTGGCTTATATAAACTCAGAAATGGTGATGGAGCCCCAAATTCCTGTTCGTGTGAAACCTGGTTTTAATAAAATTTCGTAATATCTTGATGATAAGCTGTTGTTTTTTGTTTTGTTTTTCTTGCAGAATGGTGATGAGTCTGCTCACCAGTCAGTCCTACTTTGAGGGACCTCATTCTCTTTTGGTGTTTGGACCTGGCAGCACAGGCATGAGATAATAAAGTCAAGCAGCTGCAACTAACGACACCTGCGGGGCTCGTGAGGCTGCCGCTGCCCTTCCTCCTGCCTGATACTCTCCTGTCCCGCTGCTCTATAGCTCTTCAGCAGCTCTCGACATGACAACGCCAGCTCTTTTACCGCTCTCTGGGCGCCGTATCCCCACACTGTCGCCGGGTGCCTCCTCCTTTCTGCACCACCGCGCTACCTTGAGGCTCTCTGAGAAGTTCATCCTGCTGCTCATCCTCAGTGCCTTCATCACCCTATGCTTTGGCGCTTTTTTTTTCTTGCCTGACAATTCCAAGCACAAGCGGTTTGACTTGGGCTTGGAGGACGTACTCATCCCGCACATTGACTCGCCCAAGGAGGGCAAACATGCTTCGGGACAGGTGATCATACATGGTCAGGGAGGACATGATGAGCACAGACACAGGTAAAAATGTTTTCATCATAAAATTGTGTATTGTTGCTTTAACTGTCCTTCTCAAATAGTGCGGGGTTAGGCGATCGGGGGGTGGGCGGATGGAAGGAACAGGCTTACAAGTTTAGGCTTCCAAGTTAACATTTGTTGAAAGTTAAATTATATTGCTTTGGGTGTTTGTTTAGACTGCATCAATGGTACAGGGGGTGGTATGCTATGTATCCAGGTTGGGAGCACAGAATGCTACAGGTGAGGTCAAATTATGGTCTGCCTTGTTGTCTCAAGTAAGTGGAATGCATGCTAATCAGCGTTAGCAAATAGAAATTAGACCAGGGGTAAGGAACTATTTACTTGAGGAGTCCTACCTTGCCTGTTATCTTTGTCTCCCCCTCCCATCACACCACCTCATCAGCAAGCTCTGCGAAAATCTGTTAATGTTCTTGATCGTATGAGTCAGGTTTGTTGAACGCGAGGGACATCAAAAACAGATAAGATACAGCTGTCGAGGAACCACTGTTCCCCACCTCTGGCTAAGCTCATCATTTAGCTGCTACAAAACGTCACCTAGGGACTATAAGCAAAAATCATGCAAGATAGCTTTAAAATAGGTTAATCAACATGATGGGTTAATCAATATACGAAGAGCATAAACATCTTGGCTGAGGCACTTTAGGAGTGAGGCTGGCCAAGGTAGAGGCACACCCACGTAGTATTATGTCACTATGGAGACTGTTCACCTTTTTCACCCCTGACTCGTTTTCATGCCTAGAATGCAGTAGGCTTGGGAAAAAAACAACAACAATATGAATGTGGAAACAAACACGCTCTGTTTAATTGAATTCATCCATTGTACTCTTATACTTTGTGTTTGAAAATCTTTCCCCGATCACTCCAATTTTTTTTTTTTTTGTTTTTCCTTTAATCCCTGGTCTAGTTGTGAAGGCTTCTGTGCATTTGATCGGCTGTATAATAGTTTGCAAGTTGTTGCATCATGCAACAGCGATTCATATTTTATAATCGCTGCTAAAACAGCGGCCGAGACACACCACTCATGAAATGATGCGGCACAACTCTGTTCTCTGCAAGAGGCTTACACGTTTCAGTTGATCACACCCCACCATTTGGGCCGGCGCCTCTCGCAACCGAGGGGTTGTTGTGTGGTGCACGGCCAAGTGGAGTGATGTTTTGTGGGGCTGTTAGGGGCTATTAGAAAAGTGCCATAGGTGGGTATGAGGTGGCCAAATGTTCGATGTACTGGATCTTCTGTCAAGTGTTCAGACCCTGTACTGTTGTCTTCATTTCAGTCAACATTGCTGGAACAATATCAAATTGTTTCAAGTGAGGTTTGGTGGCCTTATCAGTCTTTCATGTTGAAGTTTTTCATCTGACCGCTGGTTGTGCCCCGATTAGCAAGTGTCCAGTAACTGCTGACGTAAGGATGACATATGGTCTCATTCAAAGGCAGTTGGACATTTTAAACTCATGCAGGCCTTTGACACATTCAACATTAATAATAATAATGATAATAATAAAAACAGTAAGGTCATATCATCGTCATCACGGTATTGTAATGTAAACCTTTAAGACATACAAAATCTTTTTTGTATTACTTAGCTTCACAGCATAGTGATGCATTGTTTATGCTTTAGGCAGAAACAGCAACAAAAACAGCTCTGGACTTCAGCTCAATGTTGGCTTGCAGTGTCAAAATCTCATCCTCCATTCCAGATGAGTTCAGGTGAAACAGTTTTGCAAATTTTAATGCAAGTGTAAAAACCTCAGCATCTTCCCGAAAAGTATCACATGAATGAAGCAACAGGCTTGAGTGAAGCAAAGTCCTGAAATCGTTTGTCAAACTCTGATAGGCAAATTTTAATCTGTTTCGTGTAGCGTATACTGTCAAGCTGCACACACTTCCCCTACATCTCCTGCTCTGATGTGAGGTTCTGGAAGTTTGCCAAGGTTTGCCTGGTGCTTTGAGGAGAGATGTTGCAGTTTTCGTTGGAAAGTATTAATTGAGCTGATCATATTGACCACAGACAACAGAATATTACAAAAGTAAGGCATTTCAAAACCAATACGCAATATATTGGAAAATGAATGTTGTTTTGCAATGTGTGCATTGTGTCACTTTGTATTGCAATTTCTCAATATTATCAATTAGCCCTAAAGTGTGTGTGTGTGTGTGTGTGTGTGTGTGTGTGTGTGTGTGTGTGTGTGTATATATATATATATATATATATATATATATATATGTATATATATGTATATATATGTATATATATATATATATATATATATGTATATATATGTATATATATATATATATATGTATATGTATATATATATGTATGTATATATATATATATATATATATATATATATACAGTGGTACCTCGGTACTCGACCATAATCCGTTCCGAGGTGGTGGTCGAGCACCGATTTGTTCGAACACCGAAACCATTTTTCCCATAAGAAATAATGGAAACTATTTTAATCCGTTTTTACCATTAAGAAAAATACCTAAAATATTATAAGAACATGTATCTAAACAACAATGAGGACGTAAATGTGCACAAGCGGTACATGATAAAGATATATAAAGCATTATTAAGCATTTTGTATAATTTATTTACGTTTTGGAGAGTGGCTGATGGCATACGGGAATGGATGCGGCGAGGACGGGAGGGAGGGTTAATCCTTGGAAGGGGAATCCCCTTTCATGATGACGCTAGGTAACGCGCCTTCAGGGGTTTTCTCCCTTCTCTCTCTCTTCTGTGGAGGTAAATCTGGCTGGGCAGTAGCCTTCCTCTTTTCTTTAAGAAGGAACCTGTCCATTGTAAGTTGCTTCTGCCTTTTTTGCACTATTTTTCGGAAGTGCGCCATAACAGTCTCATTGAAAATTATCACAGCACGGTTAGTGACTGTGGTATCAGGATGGTATTTTTCAACAAACGCCTGCAACTCACCCCACTTAGCACACATGTCATTGATCACTGCACTGGAAGCCTCCTCTCTTACATTCTCATCGTCTGAGGATTCCTGCTCCTGAACCAAATCTTGCTGCTGCTGTTGTTGCAGGTGCAATAACTCTTCTGTGGTTAACTCAGAAGAGTGGCCTTCCACAAGCTCATCAATGTCCTCCCTGCTGACCTCAATGCCCAAACTTTTTCCCATGGAAAGAATGTCCTCCATGACAGCATTTTCTTCAGTAGTACATGTACCAGCAGGAATAACAGCAGAAGTGCTTGGAACAGCCTCATACTGGAAACCCTCGAAGTCCCTTTCAGGTGCACACTCAGGCCAAAGTTTTCGCCATGCAGAGTTTAATGTCCTACAAGTGATGTTACTCCAAGCTTGGTCTATTAAGTTAACACAATTGAGGATATTAAAGTGATCCTTCCAAAATTCTCCAAGGGTCAACTGGGTATCACATGTCACATCAAAACACTTTCGGAAGAGGGCCTTGGTGTACAGTTTTTTAAAGTTAGCAATTACCTGTTGGTCCATAGGCTGGAGTAAGGGAGTAGTATTGGGGGGCAAGAACTTCACCTTGATGAAACTGTATTCATCTGTTAAGTCATCCATTAGACCTGGAGGGTGGGCAGGGGCATTGTCCATCACTAAGAGGCATTTTAATGGCAACTTATTTTCGATGAGGTATGCCTTAACTTGGGGAGCAAACACTTCATGGACCCATTCAGTAAAAAATTGTCTTGTGACCCATGACTTAGTGTTAGCTCGCCACATAACTGGTAACTTAGTTTTAATTATGTTATTTCTCTTGAATACACGGGGATTGTCTGAATGATACACTAATAAGGGCTTGATCTTGCAGTCTCCACTAGCATTGGCACACAATAACAGCGTTAGCCTGTCCTTCATAGGCTTGTGACCAGGCATTTTTGTCTCCTCCTTTGTGATGTACGTATTGGCCGGCAATTTCTTCCAAAACAGGCCAGTCTCGTCACAGTTAAACACTTGTTCAGGAACATACTCTTCAGCCTTGATGGTCTCGCTGAATTCTGTAACATATTTCTCAGCCGCTGCTTTGTCCGAACTGGATGCCTCCCCATGCCTGGTAACTCTATGAATTCCCGTTCTGTGTCTAAATTTTTCAAACCATCCCCTGCTTGCCTTGAAAGTAAATGAACTAGCACTTTCACCTCCAGTAGTTTTCAATAGATCTTCGTAAATTTGAAGAGCTTTTTCGCAGATGAGAGCTTCACTAATGCTGTCCCCTGCCAACATCTTTTCCTTGGTGAAGATAAGAAGCAACTTTTCCATTTCTTCCATTATCTGAGGCCTTTGCTTACTAATTGCTGTCACTCCCATTGCAACATCAGCTTTCTTTAACACTTCCTTATGCTTCAAGATAGTGGAAATGGTTGACTTTGCCATTTCGTACTTCGATGCGAGGTCGGACACCCGTAGACCACTTTCATATTCTGCTATTATTTCTTTCTTCCGTTCGATAGTGGTCCTCACTGTTTTTCTCTTTGCCTTCCCCTTATCACTATCTCTCTTAGGACCCATCATTAAGGGCTAGCGCAACACAAAAAAGTTGAAAATTGGGAAGAAATACGTACTCAAACAAACTGCGTAAGTCTTACTCCGTTGGCGGTCTGAGTTGAACTGGCGCTTGAACTGGCCGAAAAGAGCCGAGGAGTGCGTTCGGGTCGGCTCGGCTCGGCTAGGCTCGGCTAGTCGAGAACCGAAAATCTGATCGAGGTCCGATGCATTACCTACTTGATTTTTTTGGTCGAGCACCGATTTGGTCGAGTATAGAGGCGTTCGAGGACCGAGGTACCACTGTGTATATATATGTATATGTATATATATATGTATATGTATATATATATATATATACAGTAATTGTATGCATGTACATTATATATACGTAGCACTCAGAAGAATAAAGCAATATTATCTTATGGTTATGTCAATATTTTTTAATTTTCAACACAAAAAACATACTTCCTTTATATAAAAATTCCCATAACATTTATTAAATGAATGAGGCAATTTTATTTCAGGCACCATCAGTATATTGTCTCTGGGAAATGGCAAAAGTAGGCAACATTTTCTTCAAAGAAATCATTATCAGCATTTTTTTTGTCAGTCACTCAAGTGAAATACTTTTAAAACATAATTGAAAAATAAATTACCGGCAGTGGTGATTTATTTCTTTTATTAACTTCTGGGAGTAATTTTTTCACTGAAGTACTCAAACACTTGTCCACATAATTTACTTGACAGTATCACCTTTGGCCTTTGCCTACCATACACAATCCGGTGCTTTGTTTCCCCCTGTAGACCCGCGGTTGGGGTCTTGACACCTCTTTATACATATCATGTCCTGTAGTTGTCCCATGCATAGAACCTAAAATCTCCACTGTCACTGTCTGGCTGGAGCCCACCCTGCGGATGAAAATTGATAGCTGGGCAATGTCAGAAGTGTCATGCTCTCATCCACAGTGTGGAAGTATGCGATGAATTGTTTTCCCTTTATCACAGGCTGCTCTTTTAGATTGATGGACACGCTCAGGTTCAGTGTTGTCTGCGCAGGCTCAAGTTTTAAAGGAGTTGCCTTTTATCTGGGCAAACTGCATCGTGCTAGATCCATGAAATTTGGCCTTTGCATTTGACCCAGCAGAGCGACCATGCACACTTTTATTGGCATCCACTGGAGCAGGTGAAAAAAAAGTTTACTTGGCATGTGTGGTTGACGATATGTGATGAAAAATGTGTCCAGAAATGGCAGAAAATTGTAAAAATATGGGAGCATTCCATATGGAAAATTGCGCCATGTAGTGTATTCATTATTGTCACAAGGGCCATGTGCTCCGCCACAGATATCCACTGTTGTGTCTAGGTAAAATACCTAGTCTCATCCTTATGTCCAGCTTTAGTGATATACTGTCATGACATTGATGTACCAAAATGTGGAGGGATATATGTGTCTGTCAATTATGACATGTTCTGCTGAGTTTTGGCCTGTTTATTTCCATGGTGAAAAGTGCAGTACAGTAAGTGTTATGTCTTATTGCTCAACATGAAAAAATTATGAGAAAAATCAAAGATGAAATAGCTCAAACAATTTGAAAACAACAAAAGTAGTTGTTGATGTGTCTAGCAGCATGTCATTTGGAGCTGCATCATTTGGAGTGTGCTCGACGACGCTTCTCACCTCAAAACCCCCCCATAAATTACAGGGGCTATGTGACCTGATGCTAAGTAGGACTACATTACCGGTCCATGACATACATTTAAGTGTTGATGCACATCATCATGTCATTCGTTTTTGCAGCTCCGTGCTTCCTTGCATCATCAATGCATAAGCCACACACTTTGCCTCGTTCAGGCATAGGTCTCAAACTCCAGTCCTCGAGGGCCGCAAACCTGCATGTTTTCGATGCTGCTCTCTTAAACACACCTGATTCAAATGATTAGGATAATTTTCAAGCTCCCGCTGAGCTTGCTAATGAGCTAATAATTTGAATCAGGTGTGTTTATGACAGAAGTATCAAAAACATGCAGGATTGCGGCACCTCAAGGACTGGAGTTTGAGACCTATGGTAGCTAGCACCTTGGATGCCCAGGGCAAACATACTCAGAGAGTCCTTTGTTCGTTTTTGACAAAATATGAGTTAAGTGATGTAGGTCACTTTATAAGTAACATCAGACATATTCATGGTGACTCACCGTGCACATGCTTGATGTTGCTCACTGTGGTTCTAGACCTGCTCAGGAAGTTTGCGTGAATGCATCAATATGAGCCTGAAATAGGCTGTCCCAAATGGTCATTTTATTCTATAGACATATTTAGAACACCCCTGTACCCCCACCAAAGTTTCGGATGCCTTGAATTTTGAATATTAAAGACATTTTGTATAGGGATATCATCTTATTGATTAAATGATCACAAATGATCGCATCATTTTCAGCTGCAAAGCAACAAAATGTTAAGTACACAGATTTTGCCAAATGAAAAATATGTTCGTTTTATACGATACGCAACATCATAACCAGTAAGAGCCAGTGGAGGGAATGTTTAATTCCGCAGGCGACTTTGTTTAAAACACTGCTTCATAAGCTTAATTACCAATAGATCCATTTACCCACCCACAACTCTGGTCACGTACTATGGATTGTGACCGAAAGAACGAGATCCCGGATACAAGCGGTCAAAATGGGTTTCCATGACCCGATCTCAGAGAAGATAATAGAAGATAATGGATTGATGGATGGGCAATACATGCTCGCTGTGTTTGCCTCTTATAGGTGTATAGAAGTTACCTTTTTCCTACTTTTCCTGCATCATCGGTCATTGCTATGTGTGTGATCGAAGCAAGAAACTATGTTCAAGAGTGCTTCCATTCTTTTTCCAACTTATCATCTTGAAAGCAGCAGAGTGCTAATTCCCCAAAGAGCATGTCTTTTCTCGTCACAAGATTATTTAGCTTTTATCACATTGATAAATTTACTAAATTACACTGTTTATTTAATGTCAGGATTGCTTGCTACTCTCTTTGTACAGGCTAATTATCTGCCAAAGTCAAGAGGATATTCTCCTAACTTGTTTGCTCTACTTTCACAGGGAGGATGAGGCGAGTCTCCGGGACAAGATTCGTGCTGACCACGAGCGGGCTCTTCAGGAGGCCAAAGAAAAGCTGCGGAAGTCACGTGAGGAGCTGCAGGCCGAGATCCAAACGGAGAAGAGCAAGGTGGCAGAGGACCTGAAGAAAAAGGGTGCGGACCCAAAGCCTTTGCCACCCGTGCCCATGCCCAAGGTCGTTGGCGTTGGCGATGGTGAACCTCTTGAGCCAGACGTCAAAGAGAAACGGAACAAGATTCGTGAGGTAAGAAAACAAGTTGTATTTAATACTCGGTTGATTCACAAACATCCAAATTTCTATTTATATAGTACACTAGAGGTGGGCATAATTTACTGCCCGAGTTTTTGGTCTTCGAATTGAATCGATATTTGATTCAAAATACCGTATTTTCCGGACTATAAGCCCTACCAGTACATAACCCCAAAAATGGAGCAAAAAAAAACAAAAAAACAAAAAAACAATTTTTTGTCATGGATAAGCCGCACTGGACTATAAACCGCAGGTAGTAACATCAGATACTTATGCAAAAAGATGTTATATGGAAGTTTTTTAATTTTTTATAATTCTTTTCTAAAAATGAATTCCCTGCTAACGGCAACATTCTCTCTTTAACATACTCAACATTTCTGCATTTTTAGCACCAACATATTTATGCAAAAATGGATGGATTATTTTCAACATAACACCAACAGAATACTGCAGCGTTAAATAGCAGTTCAAACTCAAAATCATTTCTTCGATAGCATCTTCTTCTGTCTCTCAATGTTTAATTGCTAGATTATTTTAGTGAACATACAAACACATTGCAGATAATTCATACGTACAATCATAACTATTTAAATACAATCATATATACCTTATATCAAATTTACACATCACAAACTTGTATACGCAATCTTTTTCAATTTATACATATTTTTTAATATTTTTAATGATTTATTTTTAAAACTCGTTTCAAGTTCAGCCATTGATTCACATCTTTTCAGTTCTATTTCATGGTTGTTCCCTTAATTCAGACCTTGAACAGATACACACATTTTCTTGACCGGTGGATTGTCTCCTGGTGGCTAGCGCAAAAAAATAACGCAGGTAAGCTGCACTGGACTATATGCTGCAGGGCTCAAATCACGGAGGAAAAAGTCGCGGCTTATAGTTCGAAAAATACGATAGTTTTTAATTCAATATGATTCTATTTAATTGGTCACATTATGACTCTGTCACCCATGCTAAAGAAGTAAAAGTGGTCACAGAAATGAGTTGAATCTGATAATACAGTAGTAATAATAAATAAAGCCTACAGACGTTTAGAAACCTTTGAATTGTGGTTCCAGATTATTATTTGAAAAGACAAACTCATGAAACAAGCCTGGACAAATGGCAGTATCATCGACTTAATATTTTGTTGCTCAACCTTTTGAGGCAATCAATGCAACAATTTTCGTGACATTCATTGAGACTTCCGCTCCTCTATTTTGGCCCTCATTTTCTCAGAGTGCTCCAATTCAAACATGTCTTTTATCCATACAAAATATAGACAAAATAATCCGTTGATTATTTATTTAAAATATTGTCAGTTACAGGCCTGGATTAATAATAATTTCCCCCAATTAACCCATCAAACCCAGTTTTTGTTATATTTAAAATGACTTGCGGGTTGCCCACTCTCGACACTCTATTCTTAATTTTCTTGCTTTTAAATTCCTATTTTAAAGATCCAAATTGCTTTAACTCTACATCTATTATTCTGTCACTGTGACATTTCAGATGATGAAGCATGCGTGGGACAGCTATCGTCAATATGGTTGGGGTCACAATGAGCTCAAGCCCCTTGCCAAGAAAGGGCATTCTACAAATATCTTTGGTAAGTTTCCAGACAAAACTCAGATCACACACACACTCACGCAAACCCTGGTGGTAAATAATGTCGCCCTTCTCAGCCTTGTCTGGTAGGCTGGATCAAGTGATAATACTTTTGTAAATAAGTTGCCAAGTGCCTTTGCATAGAAACAATTCCAGAAAATTTGAACGATACATAAATTGTAGGTCATAAAACAGAAACTATGCCATAGACATGGGTGCGCATAATTTTATTCGTGGGCTACTGATATGAGTACTAAGACATAATATTTGGTATGCACCCTGTCTTTCATTAAAATGTCTTCCTCAAAGTTCTTCTCATTGTTGTTCCCACATTAGCAGTGCACCATCTGCAGCCAGCCTGCATTATGGTCTGTGAAATTCGTTCGGAATCCAATTTAATTCGTCCAAGCCTGCAGCTTGTCTCGTCACCTAGCAAGAGAGCGATTAGCCATTGCTTCTCAACTGGCTTGCTTACCTGTCAAGTTGTACACATTCAGTGTAATTCAAGTGGAAGCACTTTTTTTAAACCACGTACGCCGTACCTCGCAATGTGTTCAGCCAACGAGCGTGCATTTTCCTATGTATGCAGGTATAACCCTGGTTACGATATCTTTCACAAAATAAAAGCTTTTTAATCAAACATTCAATAAGAAAATACATTAGTTGTACATACCAAATTGATCTGCATAACTCAAGAACATGTCAGATTAAAATCTTGCAAATTAATTTGGTATTATATATTTTGTATTCATTTAAAACGATCAAAGTATATATCTAAACTTGTTTTGGAAGGCTGGTTGCGAAATAACACCGGCGACCCGAGACCATAAGTATGCACTTTTGCAGTAAGTCTCTCAACGAGCATATGTTAAACCATGGGGAGGAAAATTGCTGGAAAGTATTTCTTCGAAGCTTTTTTGTACCATGAATGAGATTTTTGTGTATTTTTGCAACCTGTTCTTACCATGCAATTAAGTTTGTGTATATAGCAAAGATCACAAAAATGATAATGCTTTGGACTTAGAAGAAAAATGTTTTGTATGCCATGTTTTGTTTTGTTTTTATCTTGCGCATGCGCTACAAATTCTGTGTAAGATTTTTTACAGAAATGTGAGGCCGAATTACATCTTTCATGAGCAGCCTGTTTGTTAGCAATAACGTTGTTTGTCATGGATGAAAGTAGGCACACAACTGTGCGCAGTATGCGACATTACGCATCAGTAATTTTTGTCTCGCATGCGTACCTGCATACCACTTATGTGCACTTGTAAACACCAATGATAAAATGTTATTCAGTGGTGGAAATGTCCATCATTGAGATCAAGGTTGCATGGTCCTTCACGGTTAATGCAAATGGGATCACCAAAAGGATCGAAAAGGAGGATTTTTAAAAAATATTCTGTTGAAAAAAAAAAAAAGTTGTCATTGTTATATCTTCGCCTCAAAACATTTACACTGGTGTAAAGCAGTTTTCCAATGAGGGTTATGTACTGTATCTTAACACATTGCAAGAGATGCATTGAAACATTTACTATTTTATTTCCAAAATGATAAGTAAATATTCTCATTCACTTCTTCAGTTGTTGGTAACTGGTGATTTTTATGAGTTTTATATAACAGCATGGTATTTATTTTTATTTATTTTTTTCTATCAATTACTTTTGTTCATTTTGAGATGAAAAGAAAAGGACATGAAATATAAAATAAAATAATTTTCATACAAAAAAAGTTTGGGAACAACTAGCGAGCATAAAACATAAGCTTCTTCCATTGCTCCTACACAAAAATGACCTCGCAACAAAGTCTGCATTCCATATCCATTACAAGCATTTGACCCAGTTCCAGGTTGTGCCTTATTGTAAACGAGCACCTTGCTTCATTCCCTGAAGTGACATTATTTACACATGATGGACATCAAACCATGCCCATCATTGTGAGTTCCCTCTAGCCTGAAAGAATCACTGTTGGGAAAGACCCCTGCGAAAAGTGAATCTGCGAAGTAGGATCCACAAACATGCTGTATGTTTGTAAATAAATAAAGTGTACGAAATGTGTTTCCTACATGTCAGACAGATGAGGTAACTATAAATACACTTGCCACAGACGCCAAACTACTGCAGTACACATATTTACTTAAATCTTAAATTATTAAACCTTATACACAAACTGAACAGTGACCCCTTTCCATCCTGTGTAGTTTTGCCAAGAGGCACAGTTATATTAGCGGTGCCTGGAAGTCTAAGGACAATATAGAGTGTCCAATACACCAGTCATGCATCTTTTTGGAATGTGGAAGGAAGCTGGAGTGCCTGGAGAGAACCAGCACGGTTCACTGGAAGAACATGCTAACTCCACACAGGAGGGCCAGAGCAATGCAGACGTGCTAACTTCTCTGCCACCAAGCCACCCTAATGCATTTTTGTAATTTATTAATATTCATTTAAAGGGTTTAGGAGAATTTTTTTGGGGAGGGGGGATAGAAGGGATTAGGCTTCAGAAAAAAATCACGTTACGAAATTACTTCCAGAACGAGTTCATTTTGTATGTAGATGTAAGTGAAATCTGTAGATGAGCAAACATGATAACAATGAGAGTTTACACTTGAAATTCCAATTTATTACAAAAGAAACAGATTTCGATTTGCAACGTGCGCCTGTGAAGTTCCTTCCTCCTCTGCCTTCCGTCTATCCAACAGCGTGTGTGTTGTATGATTGAGACAGGAACGTCCCTCTCAATGTAACAAGCGGGAGTTGGGGTGGGAGTAGATTACAACTCCTGCCCTCAAATGTCGATGGTCGTGCCAAGAGCCAATCACGTTTTATAGAAGTGCTCTCCCTCTTGAAAATATGTTTAAGTGTCCTGCAAGAATCGTTGGAAGCGAGCAAAATCATGGTTGCTGGCAAACAGCGGTGACCTCATAGAGATCATAGAGAGGTTGACTGAGAGGTGTACTACAGATCATAGAGAGGTGGACTGACAAAAAAAATCAAATAAAAAAATGCTGTTCGTACGCAGAGTAATTGTGAATTGTGAAGCTGCAATACCTGTTTACAATTTTCAGAAGTTGATCAATTCCATGCACCACAGAAGCAAAGCACTTATCAGAAGCCATGGTCATGCAACTAAGTATTAGTTTAGGCTACTCAGTTTTTTTTCGATTTCTTAATTTGTACAGTACAATTTTGAGTTTCCAAAGACAGGTATCAATGCTGCTATTTTTTGAACATCACATTTCTTGATTTTTGGTGAAATATTATAAAATGTATTAACTATGATATTTTCCGCACTATAAGACATACCGGATTATAAGGCACACCTTCAATTAACTGCCTATTTAAAACAAAAACCAAAAAAAAAAACCTGACACAACACTGTCCAAAACAGCAAAAACAAAGCCAACAGGGTCAAAGCATCAAAGGTTCATTGCAACATGCCTACTGAGTGAGAGACATGGTCCTAATGCGCTCCACTCATGATGCTGCCTTGAGGCCTACTATTTGCGATTGGTATGACGTTGTTGAGTTTACAAACACACAGATTAGTTTATGCGGTCAGCATCTGTTGTCAGCTTTATTTTGGAGTTGCAGTCTGGGACAAATGGGCAGCCAAGGATGCAAGGACAGGACTAATATGGTTGCGCTTTTTTCTCCTACTCAGCAAACGGGCGGATGTGTTTTGGACAATTTGTAACTGGTGGAATGCTGACTGGTTGAGACCAATAAACAAAGAATTACAATAGTCCAGGCGTACTGTAACAAAAGTATGGATACGTTTTTCAAAACTCTTTGTGGAGAGATATACCCTTACTCTTGATAGGAGTCTCAACAGAAAAAAGGTTGGTTTGACTTTTGAGCTTATTTGCTTGTCAAATTTAAATCAGTGTCTAAAATAAAACCAAGGTTCCTTGCAAAAGGATGACAGTGAGACTTTGGAGTCCCAATGGCACTGTCATAGCCATCAATAAGATTTTGTTGGCCTAATAAAATTATCTCCGTTTTGCTTTTATTTTAAGAAAGAACATTTCGTTCCAAGACCGGATGTCACAAAGGCAGTCTAATAGGACCTGGAAAGAGGACAGGATCATTTATTTTTTATGCATCAGCAAAACAATGGACATTGTGTTTTCTAAAAATAAATTCCAAAGGCAACATATAAATAGAAAAAAAGAAGAGGGGCAAAATAGAACCCTGGGGCACCTCATAGCCCAAAGGGGACAGGAATATTGCCCCAGCTGGACAGAGAACCTCCTGTCCTCCTTAATGTACTTTCATCACATGCACCGATGTTTGTCTCAGCGGTTGCCAACTTGGCCAGAAGTGTAACTGTGGCCAGAAGTGTAACTGCAGGTTACAAAAATGACGGATGGAAGCGAGTCTGAGCATTGGTCTGTCCAACAGTCAACCCAATCTGTCAAGAGAAGGTTGGCAACCAGGGCACTTTGGTTGTTCTCCCTCATGCATGTCACTTCTATGTATCTATGTCCTATGTAACTGATTTTGAGGCTTTACCGTTCCACCGTGACTTAATTCAAAATGAGTATAGTCGTGTTTGATGCCTCTCGTCGATCAATTTCCAGTTCCTCTCCCCAATGAGCAAAGCAGAAGGTTATCCCCCTTCAACAGCTGGTCACACTGTGTCAGAGAAATCTCTAAAGGAAGACTAGGACAAGCCTAGCTGCTAAGACCAGCCAAGATTGACTTTTCTATACCATGGATAGGGAAAAAGCTTTGACAAATGAACTTGTACGTTCTCCAACGCTAATTCAATTCGCCCAGCCGCCCCTCCTGTTTTTTTATTCAGCAAGCCACATTACAAGACATAACAAAAAGAGCCAGTCGGGCGCCACCAACAGCTGGGCCAAGGTCCCGGCTCACACTTTCCTGCGTCAACAGCTTTATCTAAGGACTGGGGCGAGATGAACTAGGACTTCACACATGGATAGCGATGCACACTATTCTAGACAAGAAATAAGCACATAATGATAACAACCTAATGTATGATTTCCTTCACACACTGTAGCAGCAGGTCCACCCGCTAATAACCTGCACATTATCGCATATAGGAAAATTGTGTACAAATCCAAGTACTTAAACAGCATACAGCTGATCTAAAAGTTGGTCTAAAATTTAGATTGTAAATCAGGGATCTTCCCAGGTGCAGGGGATATTCTCAGGGAAAATGTTGGGACTGTAAAATGTTTTGATTTGCGTAGCGTACTATATCTGCAATTTTTACGATTTTTCAAATCCACAGCAGTGATTTACAAGTTTTCAGAATCTCAAATACTGTAATTCCCTCAATAAAACACACTTTTTCCCCAAAAATGAAGGCCACATGTATGGGTGCGACCTATAAACGGTAACTTAAAGATTATAATTTATTTTTTATTCAACACCATTCAAGGAAGATTGCCCTGTCAGCCACTTAGGCCGGGTTTTGATGCACAGACGTGCATTTTCATATCTGCCGTATTCTTACTTACAATAATAACTGTAATAGCACAAGCTCGAGGGCGGAAGTCTATTGGCTATTAGCAGCCAGTCCCTGTTGCAGCTAACAGCAGCTTGTGTTTCCTGAGCTTGTTAAGGCATTATTTCCTATAAAAGAAACGAGCAGTATGAACCACGTCTGAGTCCATCATTGTTCACACACAGGAGTATTACCGTAGCTTTCAAGAAGAAGGTGTTTATTTTTGCAAAGCAGGTTGCAAACGATGAGTCTGCGACAAGGTTTGGACTAACGGGCTTACTGCTCTCGCATGTCAACATAGATTGGAGCCTGTAGCCGACTAAGCGGGATAACGGTACAATCAGCTTTCACATTTATTTCAACTGTACCTTAAGTGAAACTCTTCATAAGGCTCTCTCTAATCAGCTATTCCTATGTGGCAGCCGCTCCACCCCCTTCTCTGCAACAAATAAACACCTTGTGGATAGAAATAAAGGAAAGTGAAGAAATTATATATGTAAGATTAATCCTGTTTTGCTACAGTTTTTACATTGCCACCAAACTCCCATGCACACTAACAAAGAAAGTATCCAAATTGAACCCTAAAATTATGGATGCATGCACAAGCGCATCCTATGTTTGTTTTTATGAAGGCAGTGTCCTTTTTTTCTGACCACAACTCTTCACAACCTCTCAGTTCCAATGGGCATCCA
Source organism: Hippichthys cyanospilos (assembly GCF_059441005.1). Taxonomy (NCBI): domain Eukaryota; kingdom Metazoa; phylum Chordata; class Actinopteri; order Syngnathiformes; family Syngnathidae; genus Hippichthys; species Hippichthys cyanospilos. The sequence goes on from NC_142373.1 coordinate 4,163,409, forward strand.
AGTGCACTTTTTCTAGTTGGCAATCAGAAAAGTTGGACTTCCCACCTTCCTTGTATGCAGTGCATGACGAGTAAACACCAGAAAGATGAATGGAGAAGGCTCAGAACACCTCTTGGTTTGAAAAGACACCCATCATTGGCTTAATAAATATATGTGACAAAATACATCAGCCGCATATGTTTTAATACTGTAGCTGTCAAGGCACAAGCACTCCATCAAGATTGCATTTTTTATAAGGCCTGAAGATTTTGTCGTATTGCAATAAACTTGGGACTAAATGAATCAACCTTTTAATAGTCTGTCATTATCTTGACAATGGATCTCCAAACGCTGTAATGTTCTGCAAGATAGGCATGATCCTGGAGGGTGAGACGTCCAGCCATTATTTTGTAAGCTTTCAAATTCAAACGAAATATTTGATCTGTAAAAACAAAAGTAACCTCGATTTAACTCAATTTAACTCCCATTGTCTTTTTTTTTTAACGGTGTGCAATTAATAACCATTCTCTGTCCTTCGGTTGATGACTACCACCACTATGCTTTAGCAAATGTGCAATGTTAAGTGAATATCAATCCTTCACGTAAATGTGCATAACCCTTTTTTTTTTTAATTGACTTATTACACAGTTCAAAGATGATCTGTTGTAACATCAGTGATCTGGATTGTTGTGCATGGGAAAGTCAATATGAACATTAAATGATGGTTTTACCCTAATATGATGGATTTTACTTTGGACTTACTTACTACCTACAGCAGAGGTGTTGAACATACGGCCTGCAGAACATATCCAGTTGTGAAGAAGTTTAATCCAGCCCACAAGATCATTTCATGAAGCATAAAACCCATAAACCCATTAGTCTGCTGTTCATAATACTGGAATTCCCTTGCTTGTGTCAAAGGATTCACTCAGTTCTGTCTGATCGCTTCTTTTTTTGACAGAAATTAAACTGAAAAAAACTGTTAACAAGCGTGTTGTCCTGAACTGCTGTCCTGCTGTAACTAGCGCTCATGCTCGATAAGAAATCGATAAGAAGTCTTCCTCTGTAATCTTTCTCGTGCCTTTCTTGACATCAAATATTACAATACACAAAAATTTTTACTTTTACAAGTAATGCCCAGATGAGCACTGTAATTTACAAATAGAAGTGACCAGTAGTCACGCTTGTGCAAAATAGCTTGGTGTGCTTCAGTGACAGGAGGTAGAAAACAACATTAGTGTTCTCGTTTGCTGTCACATTTCCATTTTACCTTTGTCATGGTGATGCTATGACAGATATATACCATGATTTTACCTTGAGTTTAGATTTCCCTCCATGCGGCACCTGTGCTTAAATGAGTTTGACCCCTGACCTACAGGCTTGTATATTGAACCTATGGTCTAATAATGTTTATGTGCTTACATCTGTTGAAAGAAACCTTTTCCAATGAGGGCAGAAGCAGTATTACTAGAGTAACTGTTAGTTTTGTTTTCTATATTGGAAATTAATGTTAAAAAAAACATTCCTATAGAGCATAGTCAGTCCAATCCAGTCGATTGATGGATGGATTGATGAGTAATTAATTTGGGGGTTAAAATCAAACAAACAAAAACATTATTTTCCATTATTTTCAACCAGTTTTTCCTTTGTTGTGTGCAGGTAATTCTCAGCTCGGAGCATCTATTGTGGATGCTTTGGACACGCTATACATCATGGGCCTGCACGAAGAGTTCAAGGATGGACAGGAGTGGATTGAACAGAACCTCGACTTCAGTGTGGTGTGTACCTAACTAACCTCCACTTATTTCTTATATACAGTTTTCCCACAATAATTCATGTTACTTATGATTGTGTCTCAAATTGTGTCTTCGCTTAGCAAAGTATATATATATATATATATATATATATATATATATATATATATATATATATATATATATATATATATATATATATACATATATATATACATATACATATATATATAGTGTATATATATATACACTAGATGTATATATATATACAGTGTATCGGCATTTCTGTGATTGACGTGACGCCGGCCAATAGCATCTCCGTGACTGAGTCCGTGACTGACACCGTGACTGAGACAGTGACTGTGACATTGTAAGAGCAATAGCGTTCAACGTTGCCATGATGAGCGTCAACTTCTGAATTAGTTGACGTAGCAAAGCGAAAATAAATGTACGAATACAATGGCCGGTATGTCGTATTGTTCGTAAGACAGAAGGTTTTTGCGTAAGTGGGGGACAAAAAAGTCTGCGGTCCACGCTCGTAAGTCGAAATGTTCGTAAAAGAGGATGTTCGTAAACCGGGGGCTGGCTGTATACGCATATATATATATATATACATACATACAGTGGACACCCGTGTTACAACGTCCCTGACTCATGTTGCGACCTGGAATACTGAGTTTTTTTCCATCCCCTCTTGATGGCATATTCCCAGATTTGCGCCTAAAACAACTCATGACCCTAGATGCTTGGCTGTATTTGTGTCGTTTCGTCTCCATCTGCAGGCATTTTTAGGTAGTAACACTTATTTTCAGTTGCCGTCCATGCAACGCGTCACTACAATTCTGATCTACTATTTGTCGGCGTCTCCTCACGAAGACGGTGGTCTCCTAATTGTCGGCCTCACTTATTTAAAAATCGGGGAACGGTAAAGGTTTGTTCTATTGTTAGTGGTTACAAAAACCGTATTTATAGTGCATTTAACTGCTTAATTCAAAGTTGAAAGGGTTAGCCATGGGTCCCAAGATTGCTAGTGTTTTTAAAGAGAGAAGTAAGAAGATGATTAAATGAACACGATGCTGGAGATAATCCTTATTAGGGAATATGGGCATAACAAGCGTCACTCAAAGGTAAATAAATCCTTCCTATATTTTTTATTTATGATGTTTTCTGATTGTATGCATGTTTATTATACATATGTATCACTTACTTATTTTGGTACCAATTTTTAATATGTATGTCCAATTTTGATGTTTTTACCTGCTGTTCTAAACGCATTAGCTATTTAACATAGGTTTGGATTGCCCGCCATACGGTGAATTCGTCTCACGAGCCCAACCGCGGAACGGATTAATCTCGTAACACTGGGGACCACTGTAGATTCAAACCTGTAACATCTGAGCTGTGAGATGGATCTGCAGTGAGTCTGACAATGTATCGACCACCTAACCATGTCAAAATGCAATGGCTCCCATTTTCAAGACATCAGCAGTCAATTATATCCAATTATTCTAGGGTTACATGTTTGCAGGATATCTATATATGTACTAACAAAATTTTACTGAATGCATTATGGTCTTAAATAGTTGCATTTCAATATTTGAAAGACTATTTTGTCTTTTGTTTGTTTTACAGAATGTCGAGGTGTCAGTATTTGAGGTCAACATCCGCTTCATCGGAGGCCTTCTAGCAGCCTACTACCTATCTGGACAAGAGGTAAGTGCCTGTTTTTTTCATGACAAGACATGAGAATTTCAGTGCTAAGGTATTTAGACAGGGAGAGTTCAATTTACTATTTAGCCTTTAGGCAAAACCATGTTAGTTTTCAGATTAATACATTCGTTTCTTGTTGTTGACTGTTGCTAGAAATTTGGACCCTGTTGCAAACTACTTGCAAACACACTTGTTTGGAGCATATAATAACCTGTTTTAGATTCTTTACTTGTTTTACCAAAGAAAACTTTCCTTAAGCAGGGGTGACCGATTGGCAAAATGCCACTCTTAACCATATATTGTTTTTTAAACGACCACTCAAATAAAAGGTTGCTATTAGGGATATCCAGATTGCGATCACATGATCAGAAATCCAGTCTGATAACAACATTTTCAGCTGATCACAATCGGTGAATATATTGCTAAGGTATGTGCAACCGTAACTTGTAGCATCGGGACTTGTCACCACTTGTCAGGCGACTCATACTCAGGTGAAAAAAAAAGATTAGCGTGCCTAATACACACAATAAATATTGTAGTCTTTTTGATGCTGCATAATAATTTTTGCTCAGTCACTAGACATTTACAATAACTAAACCTATTTTCTACCATCTTTAACCTCACATCCATCCATCAGAGCCCACATGAATCAAATAGAAGCAGTGGGGAAAAAAGTAATGTAGTGAACAAAGGAGAGAATTTGGTAACTAATGGAATCACAATTTGTTCGAAGGTGATTGATTGCTGAACCTGCAGATTGCAGTAGTGTGAGCATTTAACCCCTCAAATCTTGAACTGCTTCACACACAAATTGAAAATCATAATGTCGGATCAGGTAGGAAACAAAAAATCGCAGCAGCAAACATAGCTGGAGGTCCTGTCAACAAATAGAGGAATCACAGCCGATTCCATAATGGTACCAAGAATGATTTTCGGCGAACTATTATGGCAAATGCAGTAGGCACAAAGATTGGAATACCAGCAACAACTAGCATTAGCCACAACCAGTTACTGGACTTTCGATCATTTTCTTGAAGGAGCCACTCCTCCTCCCCTTGAAACAACAACAAAGCAAGCTAGATGGCGCGAGATGTGATATGACTTGCCTGTTTTTATTTAAAGAGAAAAAGAAACATACTTTTTTTTTTTTTTTTACTTTTACTGAACTTTCACTCAGAAGCTGACTCGAGGTGCACTGAGTTAAATATTTACACAGTCGGACATCTTACACATGTGTGGAATCACTAATTCAATGCACCAAATAGCAATCACTAGTATGTGACCACATTGCAGGGGCTATAGTTTATCTAAAGAAATATACTCCTCTATTTGAACATAACTTTTCATGACAAAGATTAGGAAGCCCTGCATCAAAGCTAACCAACCATAAATACATAACACTGTGAAGACAAATAATCAGTATTACAACACTCCCAATAACCAGGTGAATCACACCACTACACTAAAACATACTTTGTTGAACGTGGCACAGACACAAATGGCAATCTCTTTGTTCCTGTACCAAGAGACAATGTACTTAATGAAACATTCTCCCCTGGGTGGATTATCCTGCATTATCATTTGTTTGACGCATCAAAATGGCTGTGCCATTTTCATTTTATTGTTTTGGGCAGTAACATATTAAATGTTTCTACATGCCCCTGAGTACCCCATCTGGGAAACACTGCTTGAGGAATTCAGAATAGTTTTACGTGTTCCCTTGTTTTTTGCAGTTAATGGGGACTGGGAAACTACAGAGATAAGTGAATCCCGCAAAGTAGGATTTGCCCCCTGACGGTCATTGTATGCACATACAGTGTCTGGAATGTGTTTAATAAAACCTTGCCTATCATTCTTCCCCATCCCCAGTGATCTTCTAACCATAGTACGGAGTCTGAACAAGCATGTCTCACATTGGACACGAACCTTATTTTCTTTTAAAACTAACAACATTCAGTGTGCCAGAGCGTGACAAGAGCGGCGCTTACTCTCCCCGAACGTCTGCAGCAGTGAGTCCCATCCCTCCCCACCATACTGAAACACAACGCCCATTCGGAAGATTTTCTTAAAGCAGTGTTTCTCAACTATATTTTGCCAGGCCCCCCCCTAGAAAAGAGAACTTTTGCCCCCCCCCCCCCCCCCGTGGATGCACTGACTATAAATAAGATTATTATTGATGAAAATTAAGTATACCTACACATGGATCCTTTTTAACATTATCAACAGAAAAACGCAATATAAATCAACTGTTAATTATTTTTATTGCGTTCATACGGGTTACAGCTTAGTTTAAATAGGAAAGAAAGAAGCAAGTGCACCAAAGTGCCTGAAACTAAAAGAAAATGATGAAAATTTATTGCCATTACATTCCACATGACCCCCCCCCCAAGCATCATCTCGCGCCCCACTATTTGAGAAGCACTGTCTTAAAGGAACAATCACATCCACTGACTTTAACCCTTACAGTAACTGGGCACATAGGCCGCTTTCGGCCGGATAGTTCAAACAGTCAAAACAGCCGTAATCATCCGTAACAGCTATTGCTTAAATTCTAACGTACCCCTACATTTCTCTAAAATTTTGAAAATTCTTGCCTGTTTAGCACTTTAAAATAGTAAAACTTGTGCCTAATCAAGGCCCTTTATCAGCCAAAAGTGGCCACTGTGCCCAGTAAAGGGTTAATTGGGAGACTCAGGGAGATTCTCTCTCCAGAGCCAAAGTTGCCCCTGTGAAGCAGCCGTCACACGTCAACCAAACTGGAGCCCATAACTACGGGAAGGCAGAGTTCACAATGCAGCAGTCTTTTTATTTGAAGTCATTTTATTTTATTTCACACACTGCTTCAACTGTAATTTGGCAAGTACTCCTTCTGTAATTCGGCATGCAACCCTGCACCCACCACCACCATTCTCACTCCTTCCCACGCGCATCCACACACAGAACTCGCCTGTTAACAATAGTGAAGAGGATATAGTTGTTTCCAAATGCCAAAATTCCCTTAGACATGCACAGTAATACCATGACTCTGTCGATGTAGAAACCAAGTTGTGGTGTAGTTATAAGCAAAAGTGTCTTTATTGGATATGAAAAAGCAGTATCAAAAATTCACTAGTTAGGACAGGAAAAAACGAATGGGACAAGGGTTTATGGAAACATGGCCTCACTATGAATTAGTCAACGTATTTGGGAGCTGCCGGAAAATTAAGCTCTCTTGGATGCCCTACATTCAGATATGCCTGCTATCAACTAAAAAGAGATTCAACTCTGCTCTATTTTCAGTCTACCTCTTGGGTAGGGTGGGGCTAACACGCAGTAATCATAATGGAGGAGTGATGGCACGTGTAGGCAAGGCTTTGTGTACTATATTGTTTCACGTTTACAAAATTAGGGCGTTTCTACCATACAAAATGTATGCAATTCATCATTTTACATTTCCGTCATCACAAATTCTTTCACTCTGCTGTACATGCACAAGAAACATGAACTTTACAAAGACGTATAATGCCACCTAATGAAAACAAATATTTCAATGTACTGCGCTGACTGCATTGCCTTCAAGATGTTGAAAAGCTAATGTCACTGCGGTGTGCCTTCACCTCTTCGGCACGGTCACTCAAATCTGGTCCAGGGTGGCCTACGTCCGGGTTAGTGACGGGCCAACCAGGTGCCCAACTCTCCCGCCACCAGCAGTGCGGAGAGGAAGTCGTAGTTTGTTTGTGCATAAAAAATACAGGGATTTAAGTTTTCCGTCACCATGACTGATTTTCGTCAGTAGGAAATAAAAATTAAGATGAAAACAGGCTTACATGTTTTGGGTGACAAAAATGTGAGGAATGCAGTTACACCGTGGTGCTCGTCACAATAAAGCTGACCTTAGAGTATGAATATGTAAGGACGGTTATTTTGTAGGTCCTGCGTGAAGTGTCAATTGAATGTTTATAACGTGTCTTCACAATGTGCATGATTGGCAGGTGGCAGTAGTATGTTTACATTTTAGCACACTTGGCTGGCAGTTCATCTGGGAGGTCCTGCATTAGCTAACTTCAAGAAGGATAAAAATCCCCCACCTTTAGCATAGTACGCTTTTTTGGAAACTAAATATGTGCTCTACGTATGTCCTGGACATCTGAATAGAAAACAATTTGCCATCATCACAGTTTTATAATTAAGGGGTATGCATACGTGTGCTTGGGTGTGAAGCTACCACTGCAAATATTTATTTCATGAACTTAATTTGTACATTTCTCCCACTAATTACACAATAACATTTATCTATATCTGCCTGTCTGTTTACCTTACCTCATGCAACTAAACGGCCTTCAGTGGATTCACACATCCGCATTCATCCAGCTTTCAGTCTGTTTTTTCATAAATAAATACAGAATAAACATTGATTTCATTAGGTGTCAATTACATAGCTATTTTTTTCTATTTGTTTTACCTACACCATGCAAATAAGGGTGTTGACTATATACAAATATGTGCTGTATTGTATATTTTAATTTGCTCTAATTAGCATTTTTAGAATTGGTGTAATTCAAAAATAATATTAATCACGATGTAATTCAGTAACATGGTACATAGATTAAATTACTAACTTTTTTTTAAATTAGTAACGAAGAACTGTATCATAAGATATGTTTTAAAGTGATAATTTATCCTGCTAATAGAGCTAAATGTGACTTTGTACAGGTTGTATATGTCGATGCTGTCTTTTATTTGTTCATTAGCCCCCCCCTCCACACACACACACATACAGTACACGTCCCCATGCCTCAGATACATGTGAAATATATATATGAAATATTTTAAAAAGTTCATTGTATTGTTCAAGGACAGGCTGACCCTTTTTTTTCAATGCAGATGACAGTGGGTGTGGCTGACCAGACAAATACAGATACACAAGATCAAATGATAGAGATTTTTTTTCCCAAACAGATCAGTTTCCCCATGTCATCTTAAGAGGCATATTTTCTCTTGATTCAAATTTAGATGTATATGACTGTCCGTTTATTCATCCAGATTCATTGTTTTATTATCAACTGTTTTAACCTATGACGTTGTGAGTTGATTTATTTGTAATTTTTTCTGCATAGGAAAAAAAAGAATGTATGTCCTCATGTGCTTTGTAGCCTTGTGTCTCTCCAGCTTTTAGCAGTTTGCAGGTGATTTTACAGTGTGTAACAACGTGCCTATTTGCAACTTTTAAAATGTGTTTATGCTACGGATTGCAGCTCCCTATTGCATCTCATTGCAACATCCATGTACCTTTTTGCTGCTCCTGAAGCGCCTTAACGGGACAATTACTTGTAGAAATCTAGCTTAACTTAGACCATGATAATGTCAGGCAGGTCATTTAAAATAATTTCTTCACTTCCTCACTGTTTATTGTAATTATAAATCTGCATCCAGGGAAATCACCCCATCCACACCAAACATCCTGCTAGTGAGAAGAGACGAAGAAACACAGTGCACAATCAACAATAACAAACACAGTAAACAATGAATAACCCAATCAGGGTCAAAAATATGTGAAAAGGATTCGTCTCATTCTGAACAGTAGATTTTAGCCTCTCTTGCGTCAACTCTCTTGCGTTGTATACTGAGCATGACTTGCAACTGTGTGTCTCCTTTTGAAAGTGCGCTAGTGAACATACTTTGCAGTAGAATCAATACATGCCATTGTTATCCACGTATTTGCAGAACAGTATTTGAATATCACAAGTAGCTTACAGGCCTGTTCTGCAAATAGCTTACAAATGATAAAAGATTGGTGATATCTGATTAATTTTACTAACAATTATACATGTATCACGTTTACATTACATATTATACTTGATTTACATATTCACCACAGCTTTTCTTTAAGTATTTTGAAAAATCATAAAGATGATCAGTGTCCTCACATAAACTGGTAGCCCTTCGTATTACTCAGTACCAAAGAAGTCGCTCTCAGTTTCAAAAAGGTTGGTGACCCCTGCCCTAAACTAATTCTTGTTAAACTTACATGGTCAGGTTTTCCAAAACAAATATTGTTATTTACCCTTGAAATGATGCCTAGATCGCTGGAAATGTAAATTAAAAACGTACAAAAGCGACCTAAACAATGTAACAAATGTAACCCTGGAGAATAAATTTAAAACCTTGGTTTAAATTCACTTCAACATGTTTTGATCCACTTCTTGTCTCCTTTAGATGTTTAAGTTAAAGGCGGTGCAACTTGCAGAGAAGCTGCTGCCTGCCTTCAACACCCCGACAGGGATCCCGTGGGCCATGGTCAATTTGAAAAGGTGAGTGATATCAAGTAATATCAAAGTTGTCTCTCATATTCCCTCTCCAGAGCAGCGAATTTACTCAACGGATGTAGTCTCGACAAAGTGTTATAAAATAGATGCATTTTTTTCACACAGTGGTGTTGGTCGTAATTGGGGTTGGGCATCGGCTGGCAGCAGCATCCTGGCCGAATTTGGAACGCTGCACATGGAGTTTGTTCACCTCACCTACCTGACAGGGAACCCTGTCTACTACCAGAAGGTAACGTTTGGATTTGCATGACTGTTTTGAAAAGTAGGTAAAGATTAATGAATTGAAATGTCATAAAGTTACATATTGCTTTTGCAGGTAATGCACATCCGAAAGCTACTAGCCAAAATGGATCGACCAAACGGGCTCTACCCAAATTACCTGAACCCTCGTACCGGTCGCTGGGGCCAACGTGAGTACACTTGATGTATTGTAAAATGGACGTGTTCCGCTTTTAGGATTGACTGTCCATGATGAGAGCAAATGGAAGATGTAATAATTTAAAGAGATAATATGAAGACATTTAAAAGCCTTATGAAAACAACCTTAGAAACAGTTTATATCTTTGATTGTTGTATATTTTGGAGTTTGTTTAGTACTGTACTTTCCGCACTATAAGGTGCACCTAAAAGCCTTAATTTTTTTTTAAAAGCTGATGGTGTGCCTTATAATCAGATGCGCCTTATATATGGATCAATATTGAGATTGGGATTCGTAGATGGGGAATGAACTGATTAAGTAAGCTTTACCCGTTTCTTTTGTGTGTTTACAGTTGAACAAGGTTGGTCATATTGATATTGAGTTATTATGCTATTGAGAGTTTAGTTATTATTTGAGTTATAATTGCTATTACTTTGAGTATTACTATATTGTGATTGAAAAAGTTTTAAAATGTCATTAATTGAGGGTGCGCCTTATAATCCGGTGTGCCTTATACAGTATATGGAAAATGTTTTAAAATATGTCATTAATTGAGCGTGCGCCTTATAATCCGGTGCGCCTTATATTGCTGAAAATATGGTTCTTTGGATGAAGTTAAATCTAAAGAACGATTATTTTGATAATGTCAATTCTAGTGGTTCCTCATTTTTCATGGTTAAAGGGGACCGAAAATCCCTGCAAAAAGTGAAATCCGTAAAGTAGAACCCCCACTCCACCCACGGGAATTTTCATGCATGTGTATGTATGTACCAGAATTTTGTAAATGTGGATGTATTTAAACTTTACACATTTGAGACAAAGATAACTGCAGCACACATATTTAGTTAAACCTTGTACAGTAAATGGACTGTTACCCCTTCCCATTTCCATCCCTTGGCTGTAGTCGAGGAACACGGAGGGCTGGAGTTGCGCTTGAAGTAACGACGATCTAGAATAGATCCTGTATCTGACCAAATATGATATAACAGGCACTAGAGTTTCCAATTCATTATTGTTAAATGTGTCCAAAAAATCCACCCATAATTAAAATTATTAAAATGCTTTAGATGAAGCAAAAAAATGAAGAAAAGAAACATTCTGAAGTAGCATCCGTGCAAAATTCTTCTAAAATAGTTTGTATTAAATGTGTGTAAATTATTCAGTTTTGTGTGGCCTCCATTTAGCTCCGTGCATTTCTTGAGGCGCAGCACGGAGTTGTCCATGACGTTCTTACAGACTGAATTGGTAATGGCTCTCATCTCCGCCCTGATGGCTTTCTTGAGTTCCATAATGGTTCTGGGTTTCCCTGTGTAGACTCTGTCCTTAAGATAGCCCCAAAGAAAAAAATCTGGGGGGCTTTGGTCCGGGCTATGGGGTGTCCACTCAAAATCAGTCTTGAGGCTGATCACTCGGCCTCCGAAGTTCTCCTTCAGACAATCTCGGGACAGGTGTGAGGTGTGAGAACTTGCTCCGTCTTGCTGGAACCAGAACTTGCTCATGAGCGACAGGTAGATGGTCTGGACAACTTCGTGCTGCGCCTCAAGAAATGCACGGAGCTAAATGGAGGCCATCGAGAACATATGCTGTAGAACGGAGAAAAAAAGGCCAAAGACCCTAGTGTTTTGATGTGATGTTTTGAATATAAACTAGTTATGACCAAAGTTTCATTTCATTCGGACAAAACACTAAGAAACGGGGCCTCATTAGAGTTGGGGCCCGTTTTTTTGGGGTCACCCTGTAAATGAGAACCGACATCCAGCATTTAAGTATCATGTAAAGTATGATACTGCCATCCCGTGGACATGTTTATCAATTGCAGTTTTGTACCACCTTCAGGTTAATCAACATGATGGTGTATTATAGCTTAAGGTTAAAAGCTTTAGTTGACTTTGTTTTTATGTTCCGCTTACGTCATTGTTCTATGTTTCAAGTGCAATACAATAGTAGAGCTACATAGATTGTGTCTGGACAAAAATAGTAAAAAGTAATAGTTTGAGTGCAATGTGACTTACATGGTTGGCTGAAGTAGGCTGGTGGGGATTGACAACAGAAGTTGGCAGCTGTGTGTGGGGGGGGAGTGACGGACGTTTACAGGGTGGCAGATGTTACCAACGGACCAGTCGACGTCTGACGTACCGACGATTACTATTTTTGGCATGAAAAAAATGGCAAACTGACAATGACATAAGGGGGCGGGGCACTGTGGAATTTCGGACCAGCAAAAAAAATCTAAGTTGCCCACCTCTGCTTATTTCTGGGTTAGAAATATAGCCAACACAATAACTCATATTTCAAGAGAAATTGAATTGCTATTGTGCCAAAGGAGATATATAGTATAAGTATAAGCTGCTGCCTTCACGACCCATCCCCAGATAAAGCTGTCTATTAATGGATGGATAGAAAATACCACAATGCCCTTTAATTCATAAAATCATATACAATATTGTATGTACAGTATATGTACAACTTTGAAAAGCCATGGTTGTAAAGTTATAAGTCTTCCAATATTCTTTTATATAAAGGTGTACTTTATTGGGTCAGCAATGGCCCACTTACTATAATAAAATAAAGTGATTTATTGTCATTGTATAGCTTGTATGCAATGAAATTAAGAGAAGCAATTGTAATAGCTAAATGCTTGCCTCAAGTTTTGACCTCTAGGTGTTTTTTTCATGTTTGTGTGATTAAATGAGCCTTTTTTTTTTAACCATAATTTCTTGGGGATAGTGTTTGTTTTTTGTGGATGTGTGTGTAGTAGAGGGGCTATACTAATTCTTTGGGTCTCTTGAAGGGGTGATAGACTTTAAAATGTTGCATAAATCTGTTTTGGAAAGGCATCTCAAAATCGCAAATTTTTAAAATAGGTATTTTCTGTCTACAGACCACACCTCAGTTGGCGGTCTCGGGGACAGCTTTTATGAATACCTGCTGAAGGCGTGGCTCATGTCGGACAAAACGGACACGGAAGCACGCAAGACATACGACGACGCCATTGAGGTAAGACTCAGGTTATGTTGGCATGTCCACATAGTGCTCCGTTACTGCTAGTAGGGATGTTCAATACTGCTTTTTTAAAAACCGACACCAGTGTTTCTCTCTTGAATGTGACTCATACCGATACAAAGCACCATTACCACAGGTACTTTTTGACGCATAAAGTCTAATAACATTATTTTAAAAAAAGCATTTTCCTTTAAGTTTACACACAATTCATGCCCACTTTATATATCATTTTCTGTTCCTATTAGTTGTGCAACGGATCAGAGAACTCTGGCTTCTCGTCAGATCACGGTTTTTAGTCACGGATTGGATCTTCTAAAAAAAATAAAAAAGAACACTGTAAATAGAAATGTGTCCACTTATTTTTGAAAACACTTTAGCACACTAAAAATAATTCAACTCATAAGGTCAAATATCGTCACATTTCAGGAATTACATTTCAGGAGCATAACTGAAAGAGCAATAAATAGCAGGTTACATTCTTATATACCTGGGGAGGGACAACATAAAACAAAAACCTCCAAAAGTTGTTGAATACATCATGCTCAGCTGTGTTGGGAGCAATGAATTACAAAAGTAATGTAATGACTATAATCCATTACTTTTTACTGTAACATGGTAATGTAATGTTTTACACACAAGACAACAGTAATATTGTACTCATTACAAATGAGAGTACAGTAATGCATTACAATGCATTTTTAGCCTGAGATCAGAGGACAAAAGTCCAGAGCAAAATGTTTACTTCCTGATCTACTACAGCTGAAATGAAACAGCAGGTTGAACATGGACAATATGTACATATGATGGACATACGACCATTACTTTCAGTTCGTCAGAGATAAAGACAAGAAAAATATAATCGTTAAGTACATTTTGTGCACGATACCTAAAAAGCTGTCTACATCGCGAAATAGGACTAGTCATTTGACAAACCATTTAGAGCGGGGCCATAGTATTGTGAAGTTAGCAAAAAAAAAAACCACGCGTAGGATTGCGCTCTCTCACTGAGGGATAACACTTCGACATCAAGAGGTTAGATGATCCGTTAGGTGATAAGATAAGCTGCCGCATTCCACAGTGGTTTCCCCAGCATTTGGAAACCTTGTCGGCAAGATAATGCTGCAACTTGCAATAACAACAAGGTAAGCTAACGCTAATATATGCTGTGCAATTGCTATAAATATTAGTCTATAAATAGTTCTGGTCAATGTGTATCTAGATGATATACAATTACAATGATGTAGGCTAGCTGCTAACGTTCACCCCACATCAGGGGTCACCCGTGGGGGCTGGGTAGCCCCCAAGGATCACATGAGTAGCCCGCAGTCCTGTTCTACAAATAGTATACTTGAACATTATGTTTTCCAGGAATTTTACTGATTATGCATATATGACTTATACATTACATATTACACTTGATTCACATATTTACTACTGCTGTTTCTTAATTTTTGTGAGAAATCAATAACATGATCAGGGTATTCACATAAACTAGTAGCTCTTTGTATTACTCAGTACATGTACCAAAGAAGTAGCTCTCGGTTTCAAAAAGCTTGATGACACCTGCTCCACAGAAACCATCTATTTTTGAAACGTACAGTATGTCTCTAACCTAGCCAACTGATCTTGAAATTGAATATTAGCTTTGAAATTGTGAAATGCAGTAAATGTTTTTGCCGACAGCATAAATAATGCATGACTATGCTATGAAGCTAAGTTATAAATGGATTAAAATACAAAAAAAGACTTTGTATCTTGTCTCTAAAGGTTTACAATACAGTACAGATGAAATAATTTGTTCTTGTTTTAGGCTTAAGCCAATCTTTTACTGGATCTGTAATGAGCTCAATGAACTACAGTGAGAATGGCAAATCCATATTTGCAGTTATGGTGGTGAGAGTAAAATAAACGTAATGCAATAGTAGTGTAATGCATTACTTTTCAAATACAGTAAGACTGTATTTTTCTTTTCTTTTCAAAAATGACTTCTTTTAGAGACTGGATGTAGAGTGATGGCCGTCGTAACTCTTCATAATTCCCCATAGGATTTAGATCAGTAGACATATTTGACCACTGAATCACTTTCACCCTCTTTTTCATCAGGAATACAACAGTGGCCTCAGATGTTTACTATAGATCACAGGTGTCAAAGTCAAGGCCCGGGGGCCAGATCCGGCCCGCCACCTCACTTTTTGTGGCCCTTGAAATGCTGATTTGACTTCAGGTTTGGGACTAAAATCCCAAAATTGCAAGTTGTCTTTAACTTTTAAAAATTTGGGGGAAGAAAAACAAATATTTTCTTATCCTCCAAATCTCTTTTGAACAGTTTTTGCCAGCTTCTGATATCAAATCTTGGTAAATGTGTGATCAACACACTTAAAATGTATTTGAATTCACAGTCGTTCCGGCCCTCTGTCAGAAACGATCACTACAATGCGGCCCAAAATAAAAATTTGTTTTGACACCACTGCTATAGATCATTGTCATGTTAGAAGAAGAAAAAAATAGGTACTTTGTTCAATGGCATTGTTTCAACTGTTGTTTTTCAAAGAGGGTATTCTCCTTAATGCTGAAATTTGTATATCCATGTGATATTTGGTGTCCATGTATTAATTTAAAGTTGGCCTTTGAAGTGAATTGGAGCCATTTGCTTATCAGTAGGATACCACCTTAACACTAGGGGTGTTTGATGATGATTGGCCGCTTACTGAGTTGACTCCAGAAGCCGCCTCTTTGCAAATAATTTGAGGGAACATACTGTTGTTGTTGTTTTTGTGTGTTTGTTTTGTTCTGTTTTTTTTTGTTTTTCTTTACCTTCTTGGCATGCATGGCAGATAAGGACTTGGCATGTTTGTGTGTCTTAACACGCCCTCCATGCCTTTTTTGGATGCTTAAAGTATTTACTGCACTTCACTTTCTCCATATTGTCATGTTACTGTCATGTTACTCTGACAGAGTGACCATCGGGTTCTTGGTCACCTTCTTGACGAAGGCCCTTCTGCCCCAATCGCTCTGTATCCTTCCCCAGATTTGTGCCCAAGACAATCCCATCTCGCAGGTTTACTGACAGTTCTGACTTCATGCTCAGTGTTTGTGCTCTGACATGCACGGTCAACTGTGGGTGGGCCCTTATATAGACAGGTGCATGTCTATCCAAATCATGTCCATGCAACTGAGTTTATCACAGATGAATTCCAATTAAGCTGTAGAACCATCACAAGAATGATCAGTGGTGAAAGGAGTTTCATGCCAAAGGCGTAGTTCTTTTTTAGTAACTTCAAAAAATATATTTTAAAAAAACTAAAATCACATTGTCATAATTGTGAGCAGATTTTTGAGGCGAAAGATTGATTTAGAACAATTTGCAGTGAGGCTATGAAATGATAAAATGTGGAAAAAATGAAGCACAAACTTTCCAGATGCACTGTATAGCTGCTTATGCTATTCAGACAAACTTGCTTTTAGTATAATTATCGGTTACAGGTGATATTTAAAAGTGTATTTCTTTATTTTTTTAAGTATTTATTTCAAAGCCTAGTGCGCCTCACAGTGGTCATCCATAGAAAGGTGGTGTAGCTCCACATTAATAGGACTAGTAATGGCGTCACTAGTGTTTGCAGACATGTCAACAAACTGCCGCTTTGAAAATAATTAGATGGCAATCGTTTTGTTTTGTTTTCAACCTTTTTGGCTTGCATGGAAGAGAAGGAGGGTTTTGGTTTAAAGATAACATGACAAGTGACATGCCAAGAATAATTAAAAAACAAGGAAAATGTCAATGTATGTTTGTATTTCTTAATTCAGTTGTACTAAAGATGGTACTTTTTTTTTTAACATATTCAATATTTTGTTTTAAAATAAAATGGGCTGTCTTCAATGGGGAAAAAAATAAAGCTGCAATTTTAATGGCATGATATGTTTGATCATGGTTATGTACATAATGAACATAATGTACGTAATGAAAATGAAAAATGCTCTAAAAGAACAGTAATAGTTTTATATGTTCATATTTATGTATAAATTTTATCAAATCAATCATTAACTCAATATATCATTATAATTGCATAGAAGTGTGGCTCATTCATTTATTGCGGAAAAAAATTCCAATCCGCTGTAAAATATTTTGTAAACTTAATAAGTTATTGTCAATTGTCACTTCATTCCGAACACTATATATATATATATATATATATATATATATATATGTGTGTGTGTGTGTATGTATATGTGTGTGTGTGTGTGTGTGTATGGGCGGCTTGGTGGCGCAGTGAATAGCACGTCAAAGGTCCCGGTTCAAATCCACCTGGCTCCGGCCTTACTGTGTGGAGTTTGCATGTTCTCCCCGAGCCCGCGTGGGTTCTCTCCGGGCACTCCAGCTTCCTCCCACTCCCCAAAAATGCATGGCAGGTGAATTGGACATAGTAAAATTGTCCTTAGGTGTGATTGGGCGTCTCTGTATATAATATATATATTATATATATTATATATATATATATATATATATATATATATATATATATATATATATATATATATAGTTTCAATCAGCAATCCCCTGGGAGAATAAAAAACACCAAAACTGACCAACTGACGGAGATTTTTTTTTTAATCACCAATGCCACCAGGTGAATTGAGATAAAATGTTGTTTTGTGGTTTTAATAAAATTTTGGGCAGAAATGATCAGATAAGTGCAGTGTTGATTTGTGATATTGGTACTTAATCATTCTGAGATCCGTTCGAGATATGTTAATTTGACGGACTTATTTAGCTACAGGCTAATTCAAATATTAAGAAGACTTGTCAGTCTGATATGCAAATGCCTGCCCCCCTGCAGGCAATCGAACGACACCTGATCCGCAAGTCCAACGGTGGCCTGACATTTATTGGTGAGTGGAAGAACGGCCACCTGGAGAGGAAGATGGGTCACCTGGCGTGCTTTGCCGGTGGCATGTTCGCGCTGGGCGCAGACGGCTCGCCCGATGACAAGGCGGGACATTGGCTGCAGTTGGGCGCGGAGATCGCACACACCTGCCACGAGTCTTACGATAGGACAGGTGAGTAATGCCACAACAGCACAACCGAAAAAATACTAAGTCTCAGAGAAACAACATCATGACCAAAAAACTAAAGTGTTCATCAAAAGCAGGAGCATAGGTTTAACTCCTAAAATGTTTATTTATGGGAAGCCATGATAACATGTACAGTTTGAACACACTCCGTTTCTATAGACAAAAGTAAAAGGTGTGAGAGTTGATTTTTGGACTTTCGCATTTTTAAAATCAGATAGTTTTAACTCTTTCGTCTGACGATTCTTTTTATTTATTTTTTTTCTTCAGAAAAAGAAAACTTATGGCATATGTTACTTATTTTATAAGTCTAGGGTACTTGGAAAATAATTTTAAAAATTCCCACTTCCATAGATTACGTCACAGGCCCTGGGATTTTTTGACCCATTGATATTTAAAAATAATAATAAAAATAATAATATAAACATGCCAGAGAAGTGACAATGATCACCAAACACCTACAATTCATAGTTATCAGTGTAATCTATATAAACACACATTTCCGCAGTAGTAGATGGTTAATTCATGAGAAATTGTATAACGCAAGCTACCTGGTTTACAGTGGGCCCAGCACTGGCTTGTTGTGAATGGGAAAAGTTGCTAAATGCCATTAGAATATGTAGATAGGGGTGTAATGAACCACTGGATGCCATTTCATTTTATTGCTATTACTCTAATAAATTACTTTGAGGCAAAAGACAAGAGTTCAAAGAAAGCAGAAGTTTGTTTCTGGTTTTTCACTCCCATATTGAACTCCTCATATAATTGACTGTAAAGAAATACCGTAATTCTTCAAATTTCAGATGCACTTTTCCCCCCAAAATGACAGCCAAAAGTATGGGTGCATCCTGATTTTTTTTTTTTTTTTTTTTAACCCTTATATGAAGAAGATTGATCTGTCAGCCACATAAGCCGAATTTTGACGCACATATGCATTTTTATATCTGCCTCATCCTTACAATAACTACTGTCAAGATACGACGAGCTTGAAGAGGGGGACATTAGTTGACAATCATAAACTTGGTGATACACGGATAATGCTCAACTTCGGGTATTTATGGTCAAATAAAGTCGAACCGTGTCACGAGGAAAAGGAAAAACACCAGCTTCGAGCACATTCAACATTACACTGGCAAGGCGTTCATCGAACGCTCACAATGTGGGGAAGCTGTAACACACTTAAGGCGCAATATACTGTAACTTACCGATATGAACACAAGAAAATATTAAGTTTACAAAAGGTGAGATTTATTCTGTTTTGCTGTAGTTTTTACAACTGCCAAAGTGTTGGTGTGTCTTATACACGGTAACATGGAAAATACCTGAATTTGGAGCCAAATTTAAGGGGGCGTCTTATATTTGGGGAATTACGGTATCCATTTGAATTTGACTTAAGCAATTACAGTTGGACATTTGCTCTCACTACCCCTCCAGTGGTGAAGCTGGGCCCTGAGGCCTTCAAGTTTGATAGTGGCCTGGAAGCGGTGGCTGTGCGGCAGAACGAGAAATACTACATCTTGCGACCGGAGGTCATCGAAACCTACTGGTACATGTGGCGGTTCACCCATGACCCAAAATACCGGCAATGGGGCTGGGAAGCAGCCCAGGTACCTCTTCACACACTTAAGAATGAACAAACACACTGCACTTGCTTTGGCTTTTTGATATACTACTACACAATGCTTGGTACCTTATCGGGGGAAATGCAAAAAAGTGGTACAATATACATACACATTTGGTATCTTTCATAATACATGAAAGAGTGTACATCCATGCTCAGTATCCCAACCAATGGTCTTAGAGGAGGAAATTATGTTTTGCTAATTATTTGTAAAATTTCTAATAATTATGAACAATTTTTGCAGGTAATCCAGGCGACCTGAAGCAAGGGTTTTATTAAAGACAATAAAATGAATGAACAATGTGTTTACTCTATACAATCCATCCTTTTTATTTCTCTAATTGATATTGTGTATAGCCATAAACTGTATTTTCTTGCCTAGTAACATTTTCACTAAAAAGAATGCTCGCCTGCCGAGAGTCAACCACATGACATCGCACTACATTCTAAAAACATAACAAGGCCATTCATGTCATACATTGCTCAGGGTACAGTTTATTTTGGAGCAATGACACAATATTTGACTGATTTACTACAATTGGGAAGATTAGCAGGCAGCGCAATTTCTCCATATATTTCATTGCACTTCTGGCCCATTCTAAACAAACCTTGCACTTGAGCAAAAACGAACTGTTGTTCAAAAACCATTTGAGTGCCTTGGCAGGTGCTCGACTCTCGAATTTGCGATTCCATGAGGCATATGAGACACAAATTCTAAAATTTACATTGCAAACAGCCAAGCAAAATTGATTATTTTTAACCTTGGAGTTACATGATAGCTTGTACAAAACACCATGCATTTAATCGTAACCAAACTACTGTGCCACCTCACGCAGGCCATCGACAAGTACTGCAGGGTCAGCGGAGGCTTTTCGGGAGTGAAAGACGTCTACTCTTCGAACCCGACCTACGACGATGTACAGCAGAGCTTCTTTCTCGCCGAGACGCTCAAGTAAGATGCTGAAGATTGCATGCCAGACGCATGATGGGGCAATGTGTCTATTTAAATAACTTGTTGAATCACTGTCGGGTCGCGTTGCATTTCCGTTTCCTATTTCACGTTCTCTGTGCGTCATTCGGCTCGTTACGGTGACGTAGTGAATGATAACGTAAGATCATATTTATAGTTTATTATCATTTATGTTGATAACGCACGCTACTGCCTATGTTTAGTAAGCGATGAGTGTTTATTCTGTTTATGTGTTCGTTTTTGTAGAGGTTCCACTTTATAGTTAGTAGTTGTTGTTAGTTGTTGCTAAACCTAATGTCGGCTAAAAATACAGTAAATTCAAAGATTAAAGTTTGGCAAGCGTTTATATGTTAGTTGACTGATTTTAACGTTGTTGATTTATTATTCAACAGATACTACATGATACACCATACATGAGCCAAAATAAATGTGAAGTTCAACGTGATGACTTGCGTACTCTTTCACCGGAGTCTTGGTGCAGATAACCAGTCCTGAGAACAAATTCTCAACAAACTAAGTAATATTAGTTATTTAACAAATATACAACAATGTTAATAAGGATAATGTAATGTTAAATAATAGGAGAAAAGAAATAAAATACGCAAAAAATACACGCAAAAAAGAATTGTTTATGGTTACTGCGTCTATATTGGGGCGTACATAGAAATGTAGGAACTGATACCCTGATACCCTACTTCGCAGGTTTCAGACTTCGCAGGGGGTTGACACCCCCCATTAACCGCGAAGTAGGCAGGATCACTGTGTGTGTGTGTGTGTGTGTGTGTGTGTGTGTGTGTGTATGTATATATATATATATATATATATATATATAATGTCATAAACCACACTGATGATTGACTTCCCTTGTAAAAGTTTTGTTCACAAACCTCACAAGGTCACTTGTGGACAGGAATTAGATTTCATCACACTTTAACTCGCGTGCGTGTGGTTTGTTTTTTGCCAGGTATCTATACCTACTGTTCTCCAGCGATGACCTAATGCCGTTGGAAAGTTGGGTGTTCAACACGGAGGCCCATCCGCTTCCCGTGCTCCATTTGGGCAACATCACCCTGCCGGGCAGTGAGCCAGCTCAGCAGTGAACGGGCCACCTGCCCTTAGCGACAGACACTGGACTGACGTTTTTCAGGACCATATCGGAGCTGGGATCTCCCTGTGAACTCTGGTGCTCCGGAGTGGACCAATTAGTTTTTGTTCCAATGTTTGGTGTTTGTTTGACCAAACTCTTTATCTTTGTCGCTTTGATGGTTAGACGCCAGTTGAATCGGAAAGATTGTTTTCATGCCACAATCTTGGCAGCTGTTCTTGGCCAGATGTCCATCTTTCAAAGGGACAGCGGCAACATCATCGACCCAGCTAAAAATATCACCATCACCACACACAACAAAAAAACTGCTGCTACGCTACGGTTGGATGCTGCTTTTTTGACTCCTCCCACTATTTTATTTTATTTTTTTATGTATCTTTTTCCATCTATGAACTTCATCTGCTTCTCTAAAACTGATGTTGAGGATGAGGACAAGCGGGATCAGTCACGCAGTCATCTGACTTTGGTTGCCGCCTTCATCGTCAAAAGTTCTTTGGTAACTTCCTGCCTTTATATCGATCAACTTTATGCTATCACCGGCGTTCCGAAATGAAGTAAATCTAATTTGTGCTCTTGTGATCAGGTTTTCTATTTTTTTTCTTAACCCAAATGTTGTCTTCAATCATTTGTTGTCTTGTTCATGGGTTTACAGTATATCTATTGTTCCTGACGTCTCACAGCATTCATTTTCTTTTGCACCAAGAAAATGCGCCAATTACAATGAGCCGAAAAAATCTATTGTGAAAGCTGACAACTCAAGCTTTCACAATCATCCGTTATGCACTGTTAGTAAAGGCTGAAACTTACGAAATAAACAACTTCCTGATTCAATGCAGTCTTTTAGTTGAAGTTGAGCAACTATTCTGAAAATTAACCAACTCACAACGATCACGTCATAATGTATGAATTTCATTGTCAATCAGTAATAATCTCCCTTATTTAATGACTTGGATGATGCATTGGAAAAAATGATGACTGA
Source organism: Hippichthys cyanospilos (assembly GCF_059441005.1). NCBI lineage: Eukaryota > Metazoa > Chordata > Actinopteri > Syngnathiformes > Syngnathidae > Hippichthys > Hippichthys cyanospilos. Next base: position 4,186,320 of record NC_142373.1, read on the forward strand.
TTTGAAGCTCAATCAGGAAAAAAAGCATTTGTCTCTAGTGCACATGGCTTGAGAAGTGCAACGATTAATCAATCATCAATACATTTTTTGATAGCTATTCTGATTGTTGATTAATCGCTTGATATGAAAATGTTCAAACTCTTGGAATTTCAGCCTGTTAGCAGTAAGTATTCTTAAGAGTTATGTGGTTCTGCTTAACTTCAATTATTGTTTGTGCGTTGAATAAAAACAAATACTTTGCAAGCATCTTCTTTTACCTTGGAAAACTAATTTGAAAACTATTTTCTGGCCTTTCATAGACGAAGCCAGTAACTAAATCTTAGCTAATTTGTGCATTTCCTCCGGTCAGTGTGAAATATCCTGTCTTTGAATATGAGGATGGAAATTGAAACTTTTTTGATTCATTCACAAAATAATCTACAGTTAAATAACTGTTAGTTGCATCCCTGACAGAGTTAAATCCAACTCCGTAATGTGTGTATGCAGATGAGTTCTCTCTTTTTTTTATTACTATTTTGAATTCTTAACTCAGCCTTATTGTCTAACATGATGCAATTGTGTTTTTTTACATTGAGATTGTGGGCTTGTGTGTGAATATATATATATATATATATATATATATATATATATATATATATATATATATATATATATATGTATATATATATATGTATATATATATTTATATATATATATATGTGTGTGTGTATATATATGGGTGTGCTGTAAAAAAGTACTGGATTTGCCCTTTTTCTGGTTTCTGTGTATTTTGCACAGTGTTGGGAGTAATGCATTACTTTTTGCTGTATCGCGGTAGTGTCATATTACATAAAAAAATGTAATATTTTACTCGGTACAAATGAGAGTAACTGAATGCATTCTAATGTATTTTTAGCATGAAAGGTTTTTTGTTTTGTTTTGTTTTTTCTGCAAATTCTCCAAAAACACCACAAGCTCAAAGGAGAAAACTCCGGTGCAAAATATTTACTTCTTGTTGTAAATATCTACGACAGCAGAGATGAATGCGGCAGCAGCAGGCGACAGGTTGAATATGCACAATACGTACACAAGATTGACATACGCCTCTTTCAGTTCATCAGTGATCAAGAAAAGAAAAATATATTCGTTAGGTGCACTTGGTGCGCGACACCGAAAGCTGTCCACTTTGCCAAATAGCACCAGTAATTTGGCAAACCATTTAGAGCAGACCCATAGTAACATGAAGTTAGCGAAAAGAAAACATGGAGGATTGAGAGTGGGGATAAAACAAAGCAGGCAAAATCAGCGCTCTCGCTCGGGGATGCCCCTTCGACCTCAAGAGGTTAGGAGACTCGTGCCATGTGCCACTCGTGAGTATGTGGTACGTAGAAAATACGCTGCCGTTTTTCACAGTGGATCCCCCAGCATTTCAAAACCTTGTCAGCAAGATCCTTGTTGCAACTAGCAATAAGGATAAGTTAAGCTAATGCTAATTTTCGCTGAACAATTGCTATTAACAATAGTCTAAATATAAATATAAATAGTATATAATAAATATAATATATAGTATTATATATTATATATTGTATTATATATATTATATATTATATTATATAAATATAATATATATAATAAATAGTAATAAATATAAATAGTTCTGGTCAATGTGTACCAAGATGAAGACTCATGTTAAACAATATGTTGAGCACAATAATGGTGACGTAGGCTGGCTGCTAACATTAGGCCCACCAAAACCATCTGTTTTTGAAATGTCTGTCCCTAACCTAGTCGATTGAACTTGAATTAGAATATTAACATTGAAATTGTGGAATGCACTGCCTAAAGCATAAACAATGCATCATTATGCTGTAAAAAAGGGATTAAAATACAATAAATAATAAAATACAAAAAAAAAATTGAATCTTGTCTTTAAAGGTTTACAATACAATACAGATTAAATGTTTTGTACTGGGTTTAGGCTTAAACCAACCTTCCGCTAGATCTGTAAGGAGTGTAATGAGCTACATTTATTTATTAAATCCATATTTCCAATAAAAGTCATGCAATAGATGTGTAATGCATTACATTTGACATACAGTTAATATTGTAACGTGACAAATTTCTTTGAAATGACTAATAAATAATGCGTTACAGTTTTGAAGTCACTTGCCCAACACCGATTTTGCATTTATCACTATTGCATATCACGTTACACATATTAATATCATACTTAGAAACCCATAGATATATAAAAGGCCGTTTCTAAATGAGGGTTTTATTTACAGAGGGGGGGAATATAAACCTATCTAATGCTTTGTGAAAAAGTAATTGCCCCCTCCCCCTATAACCAAATAGCGAGTTTTTTACACCTTTGGTAGCAGTTTCTGAAAAGCTTTTGCGATAATAGGTGATGAGTCTTTCACATCACCGTGGAGGAATTTTGGGCCACCCTTCTTTCCAGAATTATTTCTACTCTGCCATATTAGAGGGGTTTCTATCATGAACTGCCCATTCAAGGTCACACACTATAGCATCTTGATTGGATTTAAATCCAAAGTTTGACTTGGCCACTCCAAAACTTGAATTTTGTTCTTTTTTAATCATTCTGAGAGGGACTTACTGGTGTGTTTCAAAGCGCGTGACTTTGAGGGCACAAAAGATGGTCAAACGTTCTTCTTAAGGATCATCTGGTAAACAGCAGAATTGATTTTTTTTCCTCAATTAGTGCATGTTGGCCTGGTCCTGCAGAAGCAAAGCATACCCAGAACATCACACTGGCATCTCCGTTGACTGTTGCCTTCATGTTGTTTTAACTAAAAGCTGTGCCATTTTTACACCGGATGCTAACACACCCTCCAATTTTGACTCATCGGATGTTTCTCCAAAAGTGTTAAGGATCACCAAGATGTTTTTTTTTGGCAAGTGTGAGACAAGCCTCCTTGTTCTTTTGTGACAAGAGTGTTTTTTGCCTGGAATCCGTCCCGTTTTCTTATACTAAAGTCATGAACATTGACATTAACTGAGCCGAGCAAGGCCTGCAGTTCTTTGGATGTTTTTTATGTTCTTTTGCGACCTTCTGGATGGGGTGGTGGTAATCAGATTTGGGTACAGCTTGTGAAATTGAACTCAGCTTTTCCATAACTGTGGTTTGTCACAGTTGTTTAATAATTTAACAAGGAGTAGCAATGACTTCCTCACATGGATTTTTCCCCCTGGGTAAATAAAATCATTTAGAAACTGTATTTTATATATCCTTGGGTTGTCTTTGTGATATTAAAATGGCTTTGAAGAAATGAAACCCTTGCAATTGATATATATGCTAAAACAGAAATCAGGAACTGACTAATACTTTTTCACAGCACTGTGTGTGTGTATGTGAGCATGTACTGTATGTATGTAAACAGGTTTTGCTAAAAGGGTTAGAGCTGTGAAATGAAGGATAAAGGCAGGACTAAAGTGACAGTTGTATTACATTTGAAATGCGAATGGTGTTTTCTGAATGAGTTTTTAATGGAGACTGAGTGAAGCCATCTTGTCACATTAAAAAAAGACTACACATTGTCGCTTTTCAATGAAAAGCGTGTATCATCACATTTACTGAATTCTCTTAATTTATATTTAAAAAATAAAGTTCTTAGCTTATCAGATGAGAGAAAAGTACAAAATTCTATGATATTTTTGTTAGACTACACCTTGCATTATTATATACACTAAAGGTATTGTTTGTTAAATGATTATTTAAAGTGAAAACCGATTCCTTTTTTTTTCCATTTGGGAGAACTGCATCACTTTTGGCCAGATGATATACTTAGATGTTGATTTTCACAAGTCCACCCTCCCCTCATTCATCGTAGTTTTCAGAATACACTCAACCATGTGGCTGCAGCAAGCCAGCCAGTGAGTGACTGTCTTCTCTATTTGTATTTTTGCTTAACTACAAAGAAAAGGTATGTGTAAATATGTTTAAAAGTCTGACAAATTCAATAAAGTTGTTGCTACAAATGAGGAACTGGAGTTGTTTTGACTCAACAAATGTTGCTTGTAATGTTTGCTTTTTAACTTGTTCGGTTGATTTTACACTTTTTGTGTTAATTAAAATTCCATTTACAAAGAAACTCCTTTTGCATTAAATCACATGGAACCAGAGGGATATACTGACTTGATTAGGCTAATATTAGCATATCAGCCACATGTTTTATGGAACCAACATGGCCATGTACAGTATTGCCACAATAACGCCAACAGTTTTGTTCAGGGTTATGGACCCAACATGGCCATAAATAGCAAAAAAAAAAAAAAACCCAACACCTATAGTTTAGAGCTTTTGAGCATCGCATGACCAAACTCAGAAAAGAGCCGAGGCGTGATAGGCTAAGTAACTGTTATATCATTTGTCAGTGGACAAAGTAGCCACAAAGGGGGTACAAGCCAACGCCTCTTTGTGCGGGTCCCAAGGCCTGATAAAGACAGAGGGTTGTGTCAGGAAGGGCATCCGACGTAAAACTTCTCCCAAATCCATTCACGCGAATGAAACTGATTACTTCCATACCGGATAGGTTGAGGCCCGGGAATGAGATTGAAGAGGAACACGAAGAGCCTAGAGCTGAAAGTAGGGACCTTAAGTGTGAGAACTATGACAGGGAAAGGTTTTGGGAGGGAAAAGTCAGAGCAGAGAGGCCTCACTGAGATGGTTGGGACATGTCCAAAGAAGAGCTAGTGAATCACTGGGAAGAAGGATGCTGAATTTGAAATTGTCTAGCAGCAAGTCTAGAGGAAGACCAAAGAGGAGGTTTATAGCTATAGAGAAACAGGATGAGAAGATAGTTGGAATGAGAGAAGAGGATAAAGGAGACAGGCTTAGATGGAGGCAATTGATTTGCTGCGGCGGCCCCTCAAGGGAAAGGCCAAAAGGAAAAGAAGTGGCAAAATTGCCTTCCCTGAGATTGACAAATTGGCAGGTAAATATGTGTTATTGGTCATTACCCGAACACTGAGAAATAGAAATTTTGATGTCGTTTTCAGTCAATAGAATGTGGGAAAATGGCATCACCTGAAATTAATATAATCAGGTGGCTTTTGCTGCTTAATTAATATTCAATAAATACAATATTAATTAGAATACCATAATTAGACTACTGGGGATTCTTACAGAACACAAGAAAAGAACAGTTTTAACTTGACTTCCCCTTTAAATTGTTTCTACAAAAGCAAAGCTATTGAGAATTTATCTTTTCAGAGCAGTACAGTCATTTTTCATGTGAACACAGTACAATAATTTCATTTTGTGGCATGAAATTATCAATGTTATGACAATGACTATCAAGGTTTTCTTTAGGGTGCTCCCCCAATTCAAAGTCTATTTTAATGAGTGTTTCCAAGAAAGTTCCCTCAAAGTAGGCGTCCGACAGACATTGTATCAACTAATCAGCAGTGAGAATGCCAACAGGTGCATTATCATCCTGCCTTGTCTTTCACTGCTGTATCATCACTGCAGAAAATTGTCTTTCCTACAAAATGTAGGCGCACTAGAAATTCAGCCTTGAATCCATCTGTTCGGAACCCCAATGATTGCGCCCAACCCCCCACCTCACCCCACCCTCTGGTAAGCTGCCCTTGAAAGCAACAGGAAAATTTGTAGATATACTGTATGTCTATGGACTTTTGCGAACAACATACACCAAAATATCACCTTATGAAGATGATCACCAAATGATATGAAAAAAGTTGGTTAGCACTTTGTTGTCGTGATCATGTCACACCAGGGGGGGGACAAACAAACAACTGTAAGTAAAAAAAATAAAAAGACGGGCCTGTAGCACTAGCAAGTGATGTCACATGAAGTTGTGAGCTATTACTGGCCTGATTCAGCCGGAGTGAACAGACAAGATTCAGCATCACCATTAATGGATTACTTTGTGTTTGCACACGGACATTTGAGCGTGCGTGTGTGTGTGTGATTTTGTGTGTGAAATGTGTTAATGGAACTTGGTTCAACTACACCGGAACAAACAAGGAAATGACACAAAAACATGCTCTTTAATTGTACACTACTAATAAATTAGTTTCACTGGAAATGATGGAAATAGGATTAATCTTTCCAGACTCAAAATCTAGCCATGAACGCTTTAACACTTTGAGTCCCCTCTAATCATTTTAGAACGGCAAGGTAATTTCCTTTGTTTTTGTTGTATGCTCACCACTTGGGTTTGTGGTCAAAAGATGAATATGAAATATAAGTTCAGAAGCCTGTCTTTTATTTCATGGTATTGACATTTAGATGTGTTAAGCAACTCAGGACCGAACACATGGCATTTGAAGCCACTTATCTTTCAAGTGAGCAGTAGTGTTAGAATTTAATGAATAAAAATAAATAATAAATAAAAGTCATCCACTCATCATTTTCTTTATGAAGTTACTCCAAGTCATGTCAAAAAACAGTACTGTATGCAGTGTTGCAAGTTGAAGTTACAGTAATTCAAAACTATAATGCATTATTCATTCTTCATAGCTGTCATTTCAATGTACAGTAATTAGATGCATTACAACTGTACTACTGTATTTGAAATGTAAAGCGTTACGCTACTATTGCATTACTTTTTTATTTCTCTTACCAACGTAAATGGACATATGGATTTGCCATTCTAAATGTGGCTCATTCTTCAGTAAAGGCAATATGAATATAGAAACGCATGTGATTGATAATGCTGAAATTGAAAAAGTCCATGGGCACTATTCCTGGCCGTAACCCTTTATGATATAATTTTCTTGAGAGACCGCACATCATAAAGGTCAATACCGAAATTGATAAGATGTGGCAAATATTATCTTAATAAGAAAACATTACCGTAATTCCCCCAATATAAAATGCACCTGTGTATCAGACACACCCTTAATTTTGGGGTCAAATTCTCGTATTTTCTGTTACCGAGTATAAGATGCACAGTTTGGCAACAGTGTAAAAACTATAGTAAAACAGAATAAATCTCATCTGCCTAAACTCTTCATAATTTTTTTGTTCATCAAATCAAAATCAAATCAAATCAAACTTTATTTGTATAGCCCTAAATCACCTAAGTCTCAAAGGGCTTCACAGATGAAAAGAGGTCATGTGGAGAACTACTTTGAAAAAAGAAGTCGTACAGAGACATCTTTTCAGTGTAAGGTACACAACAGCATCCCCTGTCAAAGCTCCCAGAAGGGGAAGGAAAAACTCAAAAACCCCAATCAGGGGAAAATCAGAACCCTCCAGAAGGGACCATTCATATCCGTAAGTTGTATACAGTGGACCCTTGGGTTACTGCGCCCCTGGGTTAAGTTATTTTAATGTTGCGACATGGAATATTGAGTTTTTTCATCCCCTCTTTATGGTATTTTCACGGTTTTTCAACAAAAACAACTTTCATGACCCTAGGGGCTTGGCTGTATTTGTGTTGTCTTGTCTCCATCTGCAGGTGTTTTTAGGTCATGACACTTATTTTCAATTGCTGTCCCTGCAACGCATCACTACAATTCTGGTCTGCTATTTCTCAGTGTCTCCACAAGGAGATGTTGGTCTGTTATTTGTCGGCTTCACTTGTTTCAAAATGGCAGAACGGTAAAGCTTTGTTCGAATGTGAGTGGTTACAAAACCGTATTTATATACATTTTACTGCTTAATTCAAAGTTGGAAGGGTTAGCCATGGGTCCCAAGATTGCTAGTGATGTTAAAGAGAGAAGTAAGAAGATGACTTATATGGAAACGATGCTGGAGACAACCATTATTATGGATTATGGGCATAACAACTAGCGCCACTCAAAGGCAAATAAATCCTTTCTGTATTTTTTATTAATGATGTTTTCAACTATATACAAATCCAAATATTATATCCAAATATATATATATATATATATATATATATATATATATATATATATATATAGATATATATATAGCACTTAACTATACTATTTTGGTACCAATTTTTAATATGTATGTACAATTTTGATGTTTTTACCTGGGGTTCTAAACACATTTGCTATTTAACATAGGTTTGGATTGCCCGTCATACGGTGAATTCGCCTTACGAGCCCAACCGAGGAATGTATTAATCTTGTAACACGGGGGCCCACTGTATTTGTTAAGTCTAAAGTTAAGTGTTAAGTGTGTTCAGATTTCCCGCATTGTGAATGGTCCATGAACGCCTCGCCAGTGTAACTTTGAATACGCTCGAAGCAGTTGTTTTTTGTTATTTTTTCTTCGCAACGCGGCTCAAGTTCAATTTTACCTTAAATTCCCAAAATTATGCAACATCTGTGTTTCATCAATGTTATGATTTTGTATACATGCCAAAAGACTGCAATTAAGAAACGAGTCAAATTGAACTCAACTGCTTACCTTGCCACTTGTCATATTGAATCAGCTGGAGACATCAGAACTTTTGTGTCATCCTCTCGGTTTAGTAATATTCTTGTGCGAACGAGGAAGTCTACTTGATTACTTTATTTTTAAATCAATGCTGTAACAACCTCAGCTAACATAAGCTGCTGTTAGCTGCAACAGGCACCTGCTGCCCGTTATGGTAATTATTGGAAGTCAGGATATGACCGATCTAAAAATGCACATCTGTGCGTAACGCTTATGTGGCTGACGTATCAATCTGCTTCGAATGGTTTAAAAAAAAAAGTTATAATTTATAAAACAAACCCATAATTTTATCCTTCATTTCGTGGAAAAAAAACTGCCTTATATTTGGGGAATTATGGTATATGTAATGCATTATTCACTGATTTTACCAGTGGTGGTCCGTAACTTTCACACGTACGCCTTCTGTGAGGTCAGACGCTAGAAATAAATACCCCTCATGCACACACTTATGCAATACTGGGCTAAACAGACTATTTTCCGGAGTTATTAAACGTCAATAAACCCGCATCAGCCATTACAACTTGTCATCATACATGATGCTGTCAAAACGTAAAACAATAATGTTTTAATATTTAAATACAGTACATTTAAAATAAATATCCACAGAATGTTATGAAGTCCTAATTACAAATAACAGTGTGATATGAAGAACATACAGTAATTTTATTTCTTTACTACAAATTAAACATGAACAAAATAAAATAACGCCAACTTATTAAAAAGGAAACATTAAATAAAGAAAAGGCTTGCATTCACCAAAACAAACGGCGGTCAAACTCGATCAGTCTTTTCAATATCTCCTGATTTTTCTCTCTCTCTTCACACGCTCTTTCTCTTTGCACTGAGATGGACAGTGTATCCGCTTGGCTGTTCCCAAAGGTTTTTTTAAAAGCACAGTGGCGCATTGAGGAGCTCTCTTTACCATCGAACTGATATGTATAATGCTGTATATCCACTCAGGTGTCCCAAGAAGTTTTTCAAAGCACCGTAGCGCATGTGTCCAGCCGTGCTTTGGTGTCTTGTTACTGCATTGGTTAAAAAATGAAGTTTGCAAATCTAGTGTAGCCCCTAACACCAAATCGATTCTTTACAAACAAAAGGCATTCCCAACAGAACTATTTGCCAGGGTTAGCTCACGCCCCTGGTAGCCCAGTCAACAATATGGCCAAGTTGCGACAAGTTAGCTCATAGCTACGCTACGCTTCTAACACCAGCATAAGCCAACCCCGCATTGCTTGCTTGTTGAGCCTTCCTGCAGTGCGTATCCACTCATGTCTCGTTCAACATGAAGCCTCTAGATTGCGATCTTATGACTCAATTGGCATTACAGCAGTCTATTAAGCATAAGAGCCATTCACATATCCAACTACGCTTGCGCAGAAGCCCACAAATGTTGAAGCGAATGCCCTAGCGCCTCAAGCAGATTACATACAGCCTGGCGACACAAGTTAGCTGAATTCTAATTGGATAAAAACTACAACTTAAAACTACAACACTAGAAGGAACGTAACCAAAATGATATATATGACATGAGAAGAATGGAATATGGAGAATAATTTTATAAATTAAAAAAAACTATGTAATAAGTATATTTAGTAAAAATGAATTAAAAATGAAATTGACTTTCATTATAGTTATTATTATTATTATAGTTTATTATAGTTATGATAATGATGTCAGGTTATGTTAAGCCAGCAGAGAAGGTCTTGCTGGCCCTGACAGCCTACTACTGGATTTTACCACATTCAATGAGTAATATGGAACCATTATACATAATATGAAAAAGCAATACAAATTATCAGTTCTGTGAGATATTGGGCCCACACACAAATGCCCTCTTCAGTTAAAAACACTAATAGTCAAGGACCTCATAGCATTTAAATCAAATCAGTTCATATTCAACATACACAAGAATTAACTCCCTGCAAATAGCCACAAAACGTTCTGCACAAGAAAAGGAATGCATAATTTGAAGGAAAAATGAATTTTACAAACCCCTACTCCCAAACCATACCAAAGAGCATGTGTGTGATAAGAGGTGTTGTAAATTTTTGTAACAGTCTTGATGAAGAAATTAGAATTGGTTAAAATCTGGTCCAATTTTAAAATCGTTATAAGAAGAACTTGATGTGGATATATATGCAGAAGAAGAAAATATATAATTAAAGGTAACATTTGATGAATTTTTAAATGTATTTTTAGTTTTTAGTTGTGGTGTCACACTAATGTAGCAATTCTTTTGTTTCTTCCATATACGGCATGCTGTATGAACAAGATGTAAATGCATCGTGAGTGATTTCTTGAATATGATCAATCTGTCCCTTCCTCTGGCATTGTACCTGAAGCTTTTAAGACAGCCGTCATTCCACCATTACTTAAGAAACCTCACCTGGAAAATTTCTCAAATTATGGACGAGCATCACATCTTCTGTTGATTGTGAAATTCTTGAGAAAGTTGTAATACAACATCTTAGCGATTATCTGATTGATAACAGTAGATTTGAACTCCTTCAGTCTGGATTTAGGGCCATCCACTCAACTGAGACAGTCCATGTAAACGTTGCGAATCTTCTCTTAGCCATGGATTCCAACATCTCATCAATGTTATTATTGCTTGACCTTAGTGCCGCATTTGACAATATTGATCATCATATTCCTGAACGTCTTGAATCATGTGTTGGTATCTTGGAATCAGCGCTTTCTTGGTTCAGATCTTACATCTTGGGAAGGACGCATAGTGTCGCTTATGGCAATGCAATCTCTGAACCTTCCGCCGTTTCTTGTGATGTCCGGCAGGTTTCAGTACTTGGTCCTTTACTGTTGAACATCTCTCATAGGTCTCAAACTCCAGTCCTCGTGGGCCGCAAACCTGCATGTTTTCCATACAGCTCTCTTAAACACACCTGATTCAAATGATTAGGATCATTTTCAAGCTCCTGCAGAGCTTGCTGATGAGCTAATAATTTGATTCAGGTGAGTTAATGACAGAAGCACCAAAAACATGCAGGATTGCATTGTAGATTCTACATGATCCCTCTTGGTGATATTATACGCAAAGCTATTATCTTTCAATGCTATGCTGATGATACCCAACTATACATGCCTTTAGAAATTACAGATCCATGCAAGTGCAGTAAACTGGAGGCCTGTCTTGCCGGGATTAAACAATGGATGTCTTCCAATTTTCTGCTTCTTAACTTTAGTAAATCGGTGATGTTAATTATTGGCCCTGGTCATCGTCAGCACTTGATTAAAAATACCACTTTGAACCTGGATAACTGTACTATGTCCAAAGGAGTTTTGCAAAAAAAAAAACCTCAGCGTGATATTTGACTCAACTCTATCTTTTCAAACACACAGTAAGAACACAACAAGAACAGCATTTTTTTCACCTTTGCAATATCGTTAAAATTCACCCTATTCTGTCTCCTAGCGATTCTGAAACAATAATTCATGCATTTGTTACGTCATCCCTTGACAATTGTAACATCTTGTTTTCTGGGCTTTCCATGTCCTGCATCAAAAGTCTGCAGTCTGTACAAAATGCAGCAGCGAGGCTCTTGACAAGGACGAGAAAGTTTGATCATATTATTCCGATACTAGCTGACCTGCATTGGGCTATAAAATACACATTGATTGATTGATTGATTGATTGATTGATTGATTGATTGATTGATTGATTGATGGAAACAATTCTTTTGTTAGTACTGCATTCTAAGACATTTTTGATGTACCGTCTTGTGTATCTAACAGGGCTTGTGCCTATGATGATGACCCTAGTGATGATATGTGGCTAAGAAAAGGGATGGCAACCAAGAAAATGGATGGATAATAACTAATAATAAGGTAATTAAATCAGAATAAATAAAAAGAAGATCGGTCTAGAGTAAATATAAATGCATTTTGACATTGTCTTTTTAATGAATATTTTCTTTCAATTCTCAATATACGTTTCCAAGTATCAAACACAAAAACAAAATGGAACTTAAGTGGCAAAAATTGCATTGGAACGTCTGTTACGGTCGCTTGGCAACGAAACACAAGAATGACCAATCAGCGTGCTCATATAGCGCATTGATACAACCAAACAGACTAATAATAATACGCTAATAATACGTTGTGATAAAACATACACATGTGTTGTTTTATTCACTTGGTTTGTTAAAGTTATAAATATTATTTGTTTATTTGTTATTTTTTTTGTTAATTGTACAATTTGAAGACCAAAAAAGCAACGGAGGCCTACATGGGACTCTGTCGTGGCGCGGACGTTCATCGGCATCGCGCTGTTGCGCCACGGTTCTATAAAATCGTTGCACTGCCAGCTGCTGGGAGGACGCTTAAAAGAGCGAACTTTTTTCTGTGCTCAATTCCTGATAGTGTTACAGTCTGTGTGGACTAAATGCTGGCTTCTGCGTGTCCACGAAGAACATGTAACAACCTCTGTCTCATTCTACACTTCCCCACACATTCTGGATGACTGTGGGAAACTCTAAGAAACGTAGGTATTTCCTCTCATTTCTTTTCTTTAAAGTTACATCCATTCGTAATAAATTAAAACAAGAACGACTCGTGATTAGGAAATAATAAATGTTTGGAAAATTTATCGCGAATGCAACATTTAATTTAGCTGTCTTTTGGACTGATGATAAACAGCTGTGTTGCATGTTTGGTGCCGTGTGTCGCCATATGGGCAAGCAAACTTGCCAACAAAATCGCTCAATAGCCAGATAACTAGCTAAACTGGTGCTCAGTCAGCGTGCGTTGCCGGTGTCGCTTTTAACACTTTTTATTTATTTTGCTGGGGCCCAAACCTTTCCGAACGTAAATTATTTTCATTGGAACGCGGCTGGTTAATTTTGGATGCGGTTGTGCGCGTGCGCTTGTGTGCGTGAACGCGTGTTTTTAAGGAAGACTCTGGAAAGGTGGCATAATGGACGGGCACGTGCGCTGTTCTGGACGCCTCACGCACTGTGTGTGTGCGTGCGTGCGTGCGTGCGCGTGTGTGCGTGCGTGCGTGTGTGTGTGTGTGTGTGTGTGTGTGTGTGTGTACGCGTGGGATGCCGTCACACGTTAGTAAAATCAAACATTGCCAAAGATTATTTACTTAAGCGATCTACCCTCTCGTTGACTTCAGTTCAAACACATCCGATTTTTTTTTTTTTTTTAATTGACTTCTCGCAAAATGCTTGCTTTTCTCCGTGGAACGTTTACTCAGTTACGCTGTATACATCTGTCTTGTCACAAGACAAATTACTCTTGTGATATTATTTACTACTCCCTAAATAAGATTGAAAAGTTATTAGATAGCAGAAAATTACTATTGATGATTTTAGACATACATAAAAACGCAGTTTAACACGCATAAAAATTTGGAATTTATGTTTTCTTGGTGTCAGCATTCTCGTGTGGAATTTGCGTGTTTTGCCAGACGTAGCCAGATCATTTTCATTGGCGTTGCTATGGAATTATATTTGTGCCACATTGAGCGAGGAAATATTTAGAGCGGGAGAAAATAGATTTTGAGTACAGAAAAAAATATTGAGCGCGCGATGATAAGTGTTTGAATGAGCAACAATGGATTTTTAGCACAGAAACACTTTTTGCTCGATCAAAATCTCTGGTCGCTCATGATAGCCCTCCATCCCTCGCTCAACATCTAGCTCTCCGCTCGCTCGTGTTGTGTCCCCTCTGCGCGCTCAGTTAGGCACACACGTTTCGAATGTGCCACAAAACTAGCCAATCAGAGCTAGTAAAAGTACATTTACTGCTTGGTCTCCAATTCGATGGCTTGTCGTGTTGACCCGGAAGGCGCAAACGACTTGGGCGGGATGTGGACTTGTATCATTAAAGTACAAAAACTGACAAGTTAGTTCTATCAAATGAGACAATACAGTAATAATAATACTGTAATAATAAAAATAATGCCCAAGTCTATGTACAATATAATACAAGCATGCTCAAGGCTGAGTAAAAAGCGACCTTTTGCTGATCTTAATTTACCACAGTAGATGATGCCATTGTATTCTCCGTAGATTTTATCTCGGGGTCTACTTTTATCTTGTGCACTGATTTGCTGTTTAACCTCTAATAACAATGATCAATTTCTGCCATCAGTGGTCCGCTTATTCAAACCACTCCAAAAATCTGATAGAAATCTTAATTTTTTCACAGTTTGAGTCTTTGCTTTTGACTTAGTTTTTTACCTCATGTTATGACTGCGCTTGGCACGTTAGTATACTTGTGCATTATTTCACCAAATCATAACTGGATGGTACAGTATATAATGAGATGTTCTCAGCTTATTTACTTGTTTTTAGGGCTGCATGATATTGGCTGCCGCGATTCATTGAGCTGATCCTTGTCGATATTAACATTTAAAAAGCCAGCTACATGCAGTACATGTCAAATAAAGCCCTTTCAGTCATCCCACCACCAGGGGGCAAACGCAAGGTTAAGACTTCATTAAGCTTAAGAAATAGCGAGAGAGCAAATCCTGCAAGAAGGGCACCAGCATGCTCGGTGCTCAACGTGAACTCCGTGCGGCTCAAGCATCAAATGTGGACGTGGAGTCCGCGTGGGCCAGATTTTCCGCAACGCATACCTTCTGGAGTTTCTATCACGGACAACATGGCGGAAGAATTATTGCTTATGAAAGTTCGCCGATACAAGCACTTTTACGATTTGGCTGAAAAGGACTACATTGACCTAAATAAACAAAAAACCTCTGGCGAGCACGCACACTGGAGATAGATGAGGGGTAGCTTTAAAAAAAAAAAAAAAACTTGGAAGAATTTCAATTGTTTGAATCTATTAGGATTCTCTACCTCTGTCATAGAGTAGTGTCGTTTGTATGCTGTAAACTCTATTTACTGGCAGAATATCAGCTGACTGCACGGGAAAGCCACACAGAGTATAAAGTGCTGCCACACATGTGCTGGCGAGATTCCGCGTGTCCTCTTTCTGCACGGAGCGTTCACGCGTCAAGCATAAGACACGCCTTAGCAGCAGCCTTAACTGAGAGAGCGGAACGCGAGGACAACGCTGAGGTTGGCTTCGCGGGCGCGCTCCCAAGATTCCAGGTTTCAATTCCATCTTAAAAGCCTTCAGATGGCAATTTTGCCCACATGTATGACAAAAGCCTCTGCTTTTTAATCTTTCATTTCGCAGGGTGAAATGGCGTTGAGTTGCTCACCTGTTTCCTAATATACCATGCTAGCTGTCAATTGAGACCCATTTTGAAAAATCTGATTGGCAAAAAATTGGAATAAATTCCGTTTGAAACTATCAAAATGACATTTTATTTGCTAGGTCCATACTCATTTGGAGTGATTCTGGTACTTTAGTACTGTTTATTTTATTGTCTTAAATGCATAGTAATACAGTGAGCCCTCGTTTATCGCGGGGTTACATTCCAAAATTAGCACGCGCAAAGTGAAATCCGTGAAGTAGTCAGCTTTATTTTTTTTATTATTATTTTACAATGCAATATTCAATATTTTAAAGCCCAAAATTTATTTAAAACAATTTTAATGCAGTAATACAAGGTTGGAAACATTGTCACTCTCATATTTCAGTCCCAGCTGTGCCGCTCCGCTTTAGTGTCTGTTTCTACTGAAGGCGCAGGAGTCTTTCTCCGAGAGAAGAACATTGTTGTGGGTAGTTTTTGGTGCTCTTTCTTTTTCTGAGCAAGAAGATTTTTATAAACGGATATGCCCGGAAATCAAATTAAAGTGAAGCCTCTTATAACAATACACTTGAAATTTTAATTTATGACAAAAGAGATCTAGGTAAAAGTCATATTTCCAAAGCTGTGCATTTTTCTATTTCTGTCTGTGTGCGTTTGCTCTCGGCACGCCTACGACTCACGTGATCGGCTCCCAGAGACCACGGTGTCAATCAATGTGCTTAACTAGCACGTTCTTAACGTGTGCGCACACAGGCGGTTACTGGGGAGACAGAGACAAAAGCGAATTTTTGGATCCTCTTGCCTTTTGTAATAAATTGACAAGTGAAAAATCAATTCAGTACAGCGTCAATATTTTATTTCTAGTCAACAGTAAAGCCCCTGAGCCAATCAGGATTCAGAGCACAAAGCACTGTAAAAAATATCCACACTGTAAAAAATCCGTGAAGCAGTGAAAGATGAACCGTGATAGAGCGAGGGATCACTGTACTACACAATGAAACCCCATTTCATTCCACAATCGAGCAAATAATGAAGTACACAATAAAACAACCCCCCCACTGAAAAAAAATTCAGTTCCCCAAATAAACCGCTTTAGAAAAGGTATTTAAAAAAAAAAAAAAAAAATTTGCTTGCTAAGACAAGTAACTCCGAACTCATTCACCCCCTGCAGGCAAGTATGACTGCACGCATATTTCACTCTCATTATGTTTCCACTGATTTTGTAAGCTTTGAATACAACCATTAAAACCAAAGCCACATTTGGATGCAGTTTTCCCTATTTTCATTTGTGGGTGTTGAAGGTCCACTTTAAATATACTGTACAGTTAATTTCAATGTATGGTAGTAGAGTATTGAGTGATCTAAGAATATTGCAGCCATGTAAAGAAGGAATGTATCACAGATATCAAAATTTTCTCCTAAATATAGCGTGGCCAGAGTGACCAGGGGTAGCCATGGCTACCATATAGCTCCGCAGCTGCTCCCAGAGTCATTAGATTAATTGAAGGATCAAAGTTGTCCATGGGGATGAATGATTGTTGGTCTACATGAAGCCTGCGATTGGTTTAGCCAAACCAGTCTTAAGTTGCACTACGACACTTGCCTTAATTCAGCTGCTTTATGGTCCAGCTCACTTGCAAGTCAGAGTCAGAGTCACAGTCTTGGCAAACAACTGTGCAACTAGACCTGTTTTAAGCTCGTGTCAATACAGTCAGTGTAAAAACCATTTGGAATTAGTTTTTACTGACAAGCCATACATATTTTTCCTGAGAAGCACAAATGGACTTTAACTTTGATACCTAATAGTTGTTTTGATGAGTGTCTGCTTTGTGTTGAAACTAAACACACCCACAGTTCACACTAAATAAGAATGTGAGGAAATGGATGAGATCGTTCCGGCATGCATATGGGTTATAGTTCGTACTTATATTTCTGGGCAAGAAAATACACTGGAATTTTTTTATATATATTTTTTAAACCTCAACACTTAAATTGGGCCATAAAGTATTTTAAATTAAATATATACATAGTTTGTATAACAGCTGTGTGGAAGGGGGCTGATATTTGGCCTCGTTGAGCCACACTCAAGCAGGCTGGATACATACAAAAGACTCTGAAAGTAACACGTTACCCGTGGAAGTGGGCCGCAGGAGCTAAATTGTATTGATATTAAATCCCACAAAGCAGGAAATGGACAATGCGATTGGCTGCTGCAGCAGAGGAGGATGCACAGTACAATTGCATGTTAAGGCCGATGAGGCCTGAGGGGAAAAAAACTTACCAGTTTTGACAAATGTAGCCTGTTTTAAATAACTGTGACTTTTAAAACTGCAAATTATTGCCCACCCGGTCATCGGCCCATGCCTAATAATAAAGAGATAAATACATATACTTTATCAGTGCCCAATGTAAAAGTAATCTATACTTTTTTTTTTTTTTTTTTTTTTTTTATCTTGGGGAAAAAAAACAGAATGACGACAACTTCATTGCTGCTGCAACTTTGATAAAACCCATTGACAGAAAAAAAGTCGGGATGCTACACATATAACTAAAGTGCACTATAATAGACGAGGGCTTTACAAAAACCATGCGAGTTGAACTAATTACAGTGCATGTATCGTATTGAGTCTGCGGAGCTAAGTGCATACATGATCCTAAGCATTCAGTTACAATCTCATTCTTATACATCCTTCACATTATTGGAAAACATGCATTTGTTGACCCTTGAACAAACTAATATTGCAGCAGCAACATCTTCCATTTTGCTGTCTGCCTTTTGTGAAATAAGTGCAAAACGGCTTCCACATCTGCCACTTTAGCTCAATGATCAAACTGATCTATTGCAAGAACACGAGTCTTCCTCCAGTGGCGCAAAGTATACAGAGAGCTTGACCAACAAGATGAAACGTTAAAAAAAAAAGCCAGTAAAAGAACTCTTACGGTAACAGCGTTTGCAGAACCAATTAAAATGAACGGCATTTGAAACACAGATGTGAAATTGAAATGAACGAACCCATGAAACCTTAAAAAACAAAACCCTGGTATCGGGGGACTGTCATGTTTCCCCTTTTTCTCAGGTAAAATAAACGTGAAGATGGACACCAAAGTGACACCCAGCACCTCAGTCAGCGTGCTGTCCTGGGAGCAAGTCAGTCGTCTGGACGAGGTCCTGAGTGAGGTGGTGCCGGTCCATGGTCGCGGCAACTTCCCCACGCTGGAGGTGCGTCTGAAGGACATCGTGGCCCGGGTGCGCTCCAGCCTGGCGCTGAGTGGCGTCTGCGTGAAGGACGTGCGTCTAAACGGCTCGACGGCCAGCCACGTGTTGGTGCGGGACCTAGGCTGGAGCTACAAGGACCTAGATGTCATCTTCAGGGTGGACCTACCGCACGAGTCGGAGTTCCGGCTCATCCGCGATGTGGTTCTGGGCACCCTGCTGGACTTCCTGCCCGAGAGAGTTAACAAGGAGAAGATCACGCCCGCCACTCTCAAGGAGGCCTACGTGGAGAAGCTGGTTAAGGTCAACACGGAGCAGGACCGGTGGAGCCTCATCTCGCTTTCCAACAATAACGGCCGCAACGTGGAGCTCAAGTTCGTCGACCGCATCCGCCGCCAGTTCGAGTTCAGCGTTGACTCCTTTCAAATCATCCTGGACTCCATGTTGGCCTTCTACGCGACGGGGGCGGCATTGTTGCCCGAGCGCCGCCCGACAGTCAGCGGCGAGAGCGTGTACGGCGACATCGATGCGGCGCTGGGCCACCTGCGAGACAAACTCATCGCCACCAAGCGGCCGGAGGAGATCCGTGGCGGCGGCCTGCTCAAATACTGCAACCTTCTGGTGCGTGACTTCCGGCCCGCCAGTGAAGAGGAGTTCAAGGCCTTGGAGCGCTACATGTGCTCACGCTTCTTTATCGACTTCCCCGACATCGGCGAGCAGCAGCGCAAGGTGGAGGCGTACCTCCACAGCCACTTTGTGGGCGAGGAGTCCAGCAAGTACGACTACCTCATGATCCTGCATCGCGTGGTCAACGAGAGCACCGTGTGCCTCATGGGCCATGAGCGACGCCAGACTCTGCACCTCATCTCGCTCATGGCTTTCCGCGTGCTGGCCGAGCAGAACGCCATCCCCGACGCGTCCTGCGTCACCTGCTACTACCAGCCGGCGCCGTATGTTCGCGACCACAACTTCAGCAACTACTACGTGGCCAATCAGAACATTCCTACCTGGCTGCCGTGCAACTAACGAGAAGAGCGGGGCCCTGATCCGGAGCGGGCTATGCATGCGGGCGGGGGGGAGGAGACGACAACGTAAGGTCGTGACGTTTTCATTTTTTGGAACCCTTTCTTGTTCCTTCGCTTCAGATGCGTCAATGTGAATTTTTAAGTGTTATTTCCACTTTTCTTTCTTTCTGGATGCCTCCCACCCCTTAAAGTTAATTCAGAGGCAATTGAGGGCTGTTTACGATGAAGCGTAAATATCCCCCCCCCCCCCACCCCCCTTTCTTGGGAAGAGTTTCAAAATGCTCCACATGGGAAATTGTAATATGGTGTTGGCCCAAAAGGAAAAAAAAAATGGGTTAGTGGTTCTTGCTTGTTCTGCTGAGTCAGTTTTCTTTTAATTTTTGACTTCATTTTTCACAGGTGTACAAAGAAAAGAAAAAAAAAGTGCCTTGTAATGTATGAGAAATAATTTGTGTTGCTATGTTCTCAGAGTGGTCTCAAAACAACCTTGTGAGCACCTGTCACTGTGTTTCCAACCTGCCGGCTGTGCTTTATTTGTGGCGAGCCATCTCCAGGCCAGCCTGTTGGCACCTTTAAGGATGGCCTTCCAAATGAGCTGATCATGCCAATGACAATTTGTTTGTCTTTTGCCCTGTAGTGTTCTGAGGCTGCGTTTAGAGTGAAAGGTGAGCGAGTCGCTTCTGACCCTTCAAGCTTCCTTAAAAGCAGAAGCACATGGTGAGCCCCCAACCACGCCCTGTAACCAGAGCCTGTTTCTATAATTAACTTCACTCTTGGGGGGTGCACGCCACAGCACTGAACCCCATGTGTGGTCATGGGGTAAGGATACCAGGTGTGCTTGATGATGACATGCTATTAATATTAGCATTGTAAAGCAGCGTAGGCGGCTGTTTGTTGGCTTATTACGCAAGTGGCGGCAAGCAGCCCCCCCAGCACCAATGCCTGAACGTTGCCAATGCCGGCCCCGGCCTTTTCTCGGAATCGCTTGCCTTCTGCTGCCGCCTCCGCCCATGTTTGCTCCAGATAACCAGCAAGCACCTCTTATCTGGAGTTGGGGGCGTGGGTGGCCCGCCGCCCTCTCCCCTCCGGCCAGTTCAGGCAGCCTCTTGCGTACTGTACTGCTTTCTAACAAACTACTCCCGCTATGGACCAAAACGTTTTTTTTTTTTTTTTTTTAATGCTTTTAAATCCTAGTTGATTTAATTCAATCAAGATGCCCGGAAGAAGCAGGTGGTCGTTTCCGTTCGGACCCTTTAAGCCAAGCAGTGTCAGAGCAATTGAAATTCTAGGGTGTTTGGAGCTTCTCTCTTTTTTTTTTTTTTTTTTTTTTTTTGGTTTTACTTTGTTTTTGCCATTTTTGTTTCCCCCTCCCCTCTTAAGCATCTTGAGGGATCTTTGTTTAGTTTAGCCTGTAAGGCAAGTAAATAGGCTAAAGAGCAGTTGCTCGGGCTTTTGATTATTTCCTCTCATTGCATAACTTTATTTTCTAGAGTAGAGTGTGTATGTCAATTTAGAGCACTCTCAAGCTAATGTGAGGGACTCAATTTTTTGGGTGGCTCACCCAGCTCATTAGGACAATTCTTGTTTGTGCAGTCACGTTGGCATCTTAACTTTGAGGGAATGGCCTTGTGGCGCCCAAAACACTCTGCGTTACATGTGCGTTTGGTGAGCAAAGAAGCATTGGTTCGCTTGCGTTTGTGGCCAAATATTTATGCAGCCCCTTGACGCAAGCATTTTGCCCTATCTAAAAAAAAACCCAATAAAATAAAATAAAATGCCACGTGGCCTGTTTGAGTTTACGCGTCTTTTGTGACGACGGAAGGTGTATGTATGCCTGCTAGCCTGCCGTCAGGAAGAAATTTACGTCTGTTTGTTTTCTGAGCTTCTGCTGTAAACTTGTCAGTGCAAAATGTCACCGCTTCCGTTGCAAGTGTTTGGTGTGAGGTGCGGGTGGCGTCCGTTTAAAAAGTCCGATGCTTTACCGCTCGCAAGGCGGTAAAGGTGGACTGTCAGTGGCCTTATGCCATGAGAATTTTCTCAAGAGTTGAATACTTTTTTTGCAGCAGGTTTGTGTGAGTGTGAATGAATGCTGGTGGACATATACCTGGAATGTGTCACTTTATTTTTGGAAGAAAGCAAGTCTTTTGTCGTAACTACGACGACCATATGAGGGTTATATTTCTTCAATTTGTCAGCACTTTGACCTCACTTGACTTTTTTCCTTCTTGGAAATGTTCACATGTGGAGTTTGCTTGAAAAGGAAATAAAGATATATTGAATGCAGCATCTGTACTTGCCATTTATTTTGATAAATGTTTGTGTAGTCCGCGTCACATGTCCGTGTGTAACCTAATTGATAATCAAAATTTCCACGCCAGGTTTAACAATTGGCTATATAAACAGAAGTGTAAATGTGCTTGGGAATAGCCATTTCACCACTATTTTGTGGTATTTTACATGATTTGTGAACTTGTTAAACCGATTTAAAGCAGGCCAAGGCAAGAAGCTGTCAAATTGCGTTTTTAACTGATAAATGGTGACGTAGGGTTTCTGTTGACACCATGACATGGGCTGGTCAATTCTACCAACTGACATTTCAGTCAATGTGGAAATGAAGATTGTTTAGGATGTAAAGAGAAACCTTGAAGCAACATAAACTGAAATGCAGGTTTCACTGCAGGAGAAATGAAATGGCTGTTTCAAGACAGTCAGAGGTGTTTGAGCAAGTCCAATGACGAGGGGGAGGGAAAAAAAACCGTCCGAACGGGACAAGACAGAGTTGTCCGTAAAGCACTAAGGGTATGCTAAATTGGTGGGTCACTATCGTTTCATATGTTTGAGTAATTGTACTACTCTCGAATGCATTCCAGTTCACCATGTTTTGCCTGATTTCCTTGAATTAGGTTTAATATCTTAAAAATTCTTTGGAACAAACATTTATCTTTTTAAGTATATTGTTTAATGACTTTTGGAATCACAAAAGACATTTCTAACTACACAAAAAGCCACCTTAAAGGGAGTATGTAATTTTTTGCATGCGTCTGTGGGAGTTTTAGGGCCATTACGGTAAATGCAGCAATACACACTCCTCCTCCTCCTCATTCCTTTAACAGACATGGGAACGTCCGGAGGAGTGCCACCCCCAAGATTAGAATTAAAACATACTGTTAGTTGTTAAGAACACATTTATTTGAAAGTTTTTTTGAAATTTATAATCATTTAATTCATTCCTTTTTAATGAAAACCGGTCTAAATCTTACAGTGTCACTTTAAGGGAAAGTCAACCCCCCCCTCCCCCACACCCCCTAAAAAAAGTTCTTTGCAATTTGTTCTATGTGTCCTCACTAGTCTAAAACGGCATTCTGATTAATATCGCTTTTGTGTAATTTGAATGAAGCAGCAAGATACACTCATCTTTATCCTTCAGGGGGGCAACCAGTTGAATGATACAACAGGATATTGTGGTTTATTGCGCACGTCTGATGATGGATCTCCATTTTTTTCCCCCCTAAATCTTCAAAATGAAAATGACAGCAAAAATCTGGTTCATTAGAATCAGGTGATCTGGGTGAGAGGAACCTGCAAAACCCAAAGGACAAAAACTTTGGCCCTCGAGGACGGGAGCTTGACATGTGGTGTAATAAAAGTTAAACATAACCTTCTCGGTCCTGAACTGTCAAACTCCAGTCCACAAATGTTTCAAATGAATAGCTTATCAAATGAGTTCTGTAGGAGTATCTTAATAATCCTGATCATTTGAATCTGAAAAAAAAAAATGGACTGGAGTTTGACACTTTGGGACTAACGGGGTTTTAAAGCAATATTGGACAATTCGGAGAATAAAAAGCGATAGACTTTTCAAACATGAAAGTATAGAGTCTAGAGTCTAGACTTTAACATAGTCAAGTTGGTTATGTCAGTAGGGCCCAAGAGCATCATGGAGACATTTGCTGATGTATTCAAAGGAATAAGGAAGTTCCCAGTTGAAAGCAGGCTGCGTACAGACCTCGAGTTGTGCCAGTTTGTTCTTCTCCGAGGAGAAAACCTTTCATGTTTTAAAAAGGCTTAAAACAGGAATTGGATGATGGGGAGAGATAGCACCTGCTTGCTAAGCTTTGGCCCACTTTATGTTGTATGTTGAAAAACAAAGTTTGTGCCCAAAAATAGTTCAGTCTCCGTGCTACGGTTAGGAGATCACTGGGCGTGGGAGAAAGGTAGGCATCTAGGCAAGGTTTTTTTCAACAATTTTCATGAACTTGATTTATTTATGCTCAATGTCCAGGAGGGCCCCAATCCTACTTCATGGAATTCATTTATTGTGTTTTTTTTTCCAGTGCCCATTAACCTCAAAAAATGAAGGATCATTTAGTAGCTGAAGCACATACAGAGTGAACGCAGAGCCCATCTCAGAGCAGCTAAAGAGCAATACCGTATGAAGATCGATTAAAGCAGTTGGTCAAACTCATTTTAGTACGGGGGGCCGCATGGAGAAAAATCAATCCTCAGGTGGGCTGGACACGTAAAGGGTTAGGGTTATGCTGTATTTCTTAAAATCAGTGTCAATTTTATGTCAGTTTTGCTATATGTGCCGGCCTGGTTCCAATTCCTCGCAAATAGCGAGGGTCAACAGTAAATATAATGTTGAAAAGTACATTTAAAATACAATACAAAAAAAACACAATCCGGAGCAATCATAATCTGTGGTTTGTACAATTTCTTTGCAAGGATTACAGTGAACTGCAAAGAATTGAACAGAATCAAATGGTGCTGTGGTGTCTCATTTTGCACACTGGGTGGCACTCACAGACAGACGACATTATTAAAAACTCACGAAGAATAAGAATATGTTTGCGTTACGTGCTAACTGCTGAGCTGTAAATAAAGTAAAAATGTAATTAGAAATACAAGACTGAATGTTTGTAATACATCATGGCACAAAGCTGAATGCCTAGTAATGACCCAGGCTGTGACCCCCAACCATTGGGAATAGGAGAGAGCGGGATGCCGGGTGAGCTTCTATCCATCATGGACCACGCTCACACATGGGTGCTTTTCCTGGGCATTATGTGACTTTTTTTTTTTTTTTTTTTTCATGTCAATGTGTGGACAGTACAATTCAAAATATGTTTTCTTCCTTGTCTGGACATGCGACAGCCAAAGACAGCCGGGATATGCTCCAGTGTATGCCCATGACTCTTGTGAGGATAAGCAGTCAAGATCTTGGATTGATGGACGATGCATTCCTGCATGTTTTTGATGTCTCTCTCCTACGTCACAGCTAATTCAAATAATCAGGCCATCAGCAAGCTCAGCAGAAGCCTGATCCTGATCATTTGAATCAGGTTTATTATATAGAAAGGAGACATCGAAAACATGCAGGATAGTGGCTCTCCAGGACCGGAGCTGCCTACCTATTCTATAGGTTATCAAAAGTCGACAAACATTGCAATTATTCAACGAATCAGACAGTGCCAAAGAGCATGAGCATAAAACAATGACAGAAATAAAATGCTTTAAAAGAAGTAAATACAAGTACATGAACTGATCGATGAGTTCAAGCAAAAAATTCTTGAAATTTCCATCATTAAGGAACAGTTGTAGTAAATATATGAATCAAGTGTAATATGTAATGTAAATGTAATACCTGTATAATTGTTTATAAAATTCATAGAAAATCACCAATGTTCTCTCACTTGTAAGCTATTTGCAGAACAGGCTACGGAACAGAACAGAACAGGCATGGATCTGTCTTTGCACGCATGGATCTATGGAGAAAGATGGCTGTCCAAAAGACGTATGTCGTGTTTTAAATATTGTATTCGTGTCTTCGAATTTGTATTCCTGTTTTCAAATTTGTATCCGTGTTTTCAGATTTGTACCCGCGTTTTCAGATTTGTACCTGCGTTTTTAGATTTGTATTCGTGTTTTCAGATTTGTATCCGTGTTTTACCAGTCGTATGAGTACGACTCTCGCGAGACACGTGCGAGAATCTCTCCTTTGGATGCACGAATCTTCCTTTGCACGCATGGATCTGCTTTTGGGCGAGCCATCCAACGCCTCTGCAACAATTCAGTTGGCCATTATTGAGCAATAAATCACATAATTTAATGCAACGATCTGGCCATTGATATCTCCAAGTCCCCTTTTCTTCTTTGAAGAAACTGTTAAAAGAAATGCTAAATAACTAGTGGCAAATAACCCCGTGGCACAGTTGAGTATTCAACTGTGCTCTTCGCCTGAATTTCCCAAAGCTCCGTCCATTTCCGTAGCGTAGCATAAAGCTTCGTTCTTTGATTGTTGCAGAGGTGTTGGATGGATCGCAGATCGACTGACATAGAAAGGATGCGGTAATTTGCTATGTCTTGACAGATAGGGGAGGTTGCAACCCATGATTTTGATCATGATAATGATTCTTTGTAATGATTTCTTGTCTGCAGTGGAACATCCAGAAAACCACATAGAGATGCAATGTGTTATGATGCTCGCGATTATTGACCTGTAGAAGGACACCAGGAGATTCTTGGAAAAATCATTCTTCCAGAATATTCTTATGGAAGTGGAGGCACTGTTGTGTTTTCTACACCGCTGCCTTCGTGTTAATTGTCCATGCAATGAGGTCAGTGATGTGCATGCTCAAGAATTTGAATGAGTGCATTCTCTCCACACATTCACACGTTGTTGATGAAGGCAGACTGGTGGTTGGCTTTCCCTGATGTCTGTCAGTAGTTCTTTTTTGGAGGTTTTCAGGATGAGGTTGTTGGCAGAGCAACACTCGGACAGGTGTACATTCTGAGGTGTATGGTGAGTAGGTGAGGGGGCTGAGCAAACAGCGTGTTGATATAAAAAAGAACAGTTTCTGTATATTCCTGAAGGGTTTACGGTATTAGGACCTCAAACAGGGACCATTCGGTGCATGGGAAACAGTCTTGAAGTTGGGGGAGTGCTCCTTCAGCACGTGTTGTGATGGTTTTAATGCTGGGTTTAGCTGTCCTACTGAGAGGCATGTAAGCAAGAGGGAGGAACAGGGAGAGGTGGTCTGAGTATCCCAGGTAAGGGAGGGGCACTTTTCTGTAGTCTTGCTTTAGATTACATTACACATGGTCAAGATCCCATGTTTTCCCTCGTAGCACAGTTCATATATTGAATGAATTTGGGCAGCACTGATTTTAAGGGCCTGCAATCACATGACGGATTGATTTTTCTGCTGCATAGAGAAGACACGGTGATGGTGGGCCAGTCCAGAGCTAATATTAGCATCAGGGGTAATGTAGAAAGCTGTCAAGATGACAACATTTAGTTTCTTTGGCAGGTAAAAGGGCTTGCGCAGAACTGACAGGGACTCCAGTGAGCAGTGGCTGTTTATAACACGGCTCTGTGTACTGTGTACTGTGTACTGTACACCAGTTATTGTTCACGTACACACTCAGCCCCCTCCTCTGCTCTTGGTCCTGTCCTGTCTGTGTAGTGCCCTGTCGGTTGGCTCAACGTTGGTATCCGGGATGGAGTTGAGCCATGTCTCCGATAAGACCATATCGTTAATATTCTGAATGGTGGTGTTTGTGGCTAGTAAAAGCTCCAGTTTGCCCATCCTGGATATATTAGAGAAGAGGCTAGGGATTGGTGGTGTGGATTTTT
Source organism: Hippichthys cyanospilos (assembly GCF_059441005.1). Taxonomy (NCBI): domain Eukaryota; kingdom Metazoa; phylum Chordata; class Actinopteri; order Syngnathiformes; family Syngnathidae; genus Hippichthys; species Hippichthys cyanospilos. The sequence goes on from NC_142373.1 coordinate 4,213,767, forward strand.
TAGGAGCACTAGCAAGTAAGCCCATCTTGCAGCCCCACTTCTGCTTTTGCTCTCTCCAGTGTGTGCATCACTTTTCTGCGATGGTAGTCCACAGGGAGCCCGGAGCTCTAGCAATATGAGCAGCTGGAAAAAACCACGTTATTATCTCACTATGGGCAACTCCAATATGGAACAGTTCCTGCAGACTGTAATGTTGTGTTGACAGATATACATTAGGTTGATTAGTAGCAACAGCCAAAAACACAAATAAATACCAGCTCGGAGATCAAAATCCCACTGTATTCACGCAAGCTGCCATTTTTCTCTTGCGAGTTTTATGCATGGTGTGTGGTGGTGATGGATGTGTCAGAAGCTAAGACAGGAAAATCACAGCGCCTTCAAAGTGTGCAATGCTGTATATACTTGCAGGGAATTGACTCAAAGTGTACTTCTGGAGGTCACACATTGAGGTCTTGGTAGTGAAGCACTCCTGATGAGTGCTCCTGTGAGTCCTGATGCATGTATGTATGTTTACTGCCTATTTACTACTGTAGAATGCGTTTACACTTCCATGCTCCCAAGTACAGTATATTATTATTATTAAAGCGTTTCATGATGCCAGCTGTACTACCAATGACATCCGTTGTAATAAACGAAGACTAAGCTAATTTACATTTCACTCTAACTAGATCATTGACTTGTCATCTGTTTTTTGTTTCCTGGGTTTCAGAAGTCCTGAAACTGTTGCGTCTCGGTGGAGTTTCAGGTCTATAACAAACATACAGTATATGACGAGAGGAGCTCCTCATACTTTTTCAAGGGTCTGACCAAATGTCTCTAAAAAGTCTTTTGTCTAAGACAGATATCTTCAGCACAAGACAAGTACACATTTCACACATGGACAGAGCAACAGTCACAATCAGATGATGCGGCTCTCTATCAAAGTCTGACTTAATACTGCATGCAAGTCGTCATCATAGGTTAGCTTGTTACAGGAATGATGACGCTGCCATTAGCTGGCCTGGTGGTAAAGTGAGCAGCAGGGCGCTGTGCAGCGGGGTATTGGCACTAAAATGTTTTACAGCTTGCTGAGCCCTCATAATTGACACCGGATAAACGAAACACACATGCGCACATGCAACAATCACCTGGTCATATGACTTGGTAATTATGGTGGTAGTTGCTCAAAGCAGATTTATATTTTATTCCACTTGACTGATTAAAAACCAGCATTTAAAACCTATTTTAAAAAAAAGCTTTACACACATAATGTACATATTTAAAAGTATATATAAACTGGATAGACTACATATGTATGAATACAATAAGTAGCATATTTGTGTATGGGTCATTTCATATTTTATCAATAATGTTACCATGAGTCAAGAGCTGTGGAAGATCATAAGGTGGAAAAAAATTGATGAAAAACTTTATGCATTCAAAAGCAGTGGTCCCCAATGCTTTGTGTGTGGGTGTGTGTCATAAAGGGGATTGCCAGGTTTAAAGCGTTGATACTGGGAAAAAAAAAATCACATAAGCTGTATATTACTATAAAAAAAAGATATGTTAAAAAAAACTCTTAATTCAACATTACAACAAATGTAAAACCATGTTTAGGAAAACACAGCAACTTACTAAAAATGAATGCCTCAGGAATAAACACACCTTTAAACATAAATGAAAAATACATTTTTAACTTATCATCCTACATACAGCTAACACTGATACCTGCAAATGTGCATGATCAAATCAATAACAGCTGATAGTTTGCCATAAATAATGTCCAATTTATTAATAAATGATTTAATGAAATTGGACAGACAGTCTCATGGCCGGCCGTAGCTTGCAACCTAATGACCTGTGTCTCCAAATCCATAGATTGTTTGAAAATTATTAATATAAATTATAAATTGGTCCGTCACAATGATTTTTAAGGGATTAACTGCCACTTAACTACAACAATAAATAAATAACAAATAACAAACATCTTCATTTGTAGGTAATGAATCTTTATTTTGTAATAAGATTCCACCTCAGCGTCTGTGTATGCAATTCAAAGGAAAGGGTTTTTCCAAAGCAATTGCAGTACTTGTTTCTGCCAGCAGTGATCACTAGCTGTTACAGAAGCTTCCCAAAATGACACAATTTCCCCCCCCCAAAACGGCCCACAAAAGCTTCATTTGAGAATCACTAAATATGCGCCTACATTATCCTGAAGATTGAAGCCTGATGAGCAATTGAAAGCTTCTGTTTGGCGTTCAGTTTGCGTTCAATTCAGCCATTTTTTTTCTGCTTTAAGTATGCCTGGTGCAAATGACTTGCAAATGGACTGACTTTGCTCTGAAGCTTGGCGTGACATTATCTTAATTTGCATATCCAGATCCACAAACGCAAAGAATCAGATCCATGAATCTCACGAATCCAAAGAAGCGATTCATGCGATGACGTGAAGTCGTGTCTCTCGAGTCGTACTCATACCACCGGTGAAACACGTAAACGTCTTTTTGACAGCGATCTTACTCCAACACAATTTAATAGCAGCTAAACTGCTAGCTAATGTTTAAGTGGGCAGGCTGTGCAAACTACGCTCACATTTTGATGCTTTCCACTTTATCACTTGGGTTCCACTTGTTCAAATGATACAAGTCTTGCAAAGTTTTCGACGACATTTTCTCAATGGAGATACCGCCACAAAAGTCATGACCTGCCGTTTAGCTGCACGTTTCATCAATGTTGCATATACAGTGCGTTGTGTTTACTGCTTCTTCTTTCATTTACAAGCGGGTTCTGTTTATTTCAACTTGCAAACCAGTGTTTGAAGGAGAAGTTGGACTCCGATGGACTGAGTCTTGACTGAGTGGACTGAGTGGACACAGTCTTGCATATTGTCTGATACATTCAGAGTGATTGTCGATCTTAAGATTGACACTTATCTTCCAATATCGCCTGTCTGAAGAGGATTTAATGCATATGAATGTATAATTGTTACTATTATTAATTTATATCTGTCTCATTGTGTGGCCCTGTCCCAAATGATCCGTGGTTCATGACCAAAGAATGGCTTGATTTCATCAAAGTATTTCTAGTTTACATAGCTAAGTTATCCAAGTGCTTTAATGGTTGTTCAAAGTGTGCAATAAATGTCAAATTTAATTTACAAATGAACTGTTGTTCTAACCCCCCAAAAAACTCATCAATATACATGCAAATTTGAGAAATCCCCTTCTTCAGCTCAGTTTGCATTGACCTGCTGTGAAATTTCAATATAGATTTCACTATAGTATAATGGGCCAAAAAAAAATACAATTTTGAAACTATAATTTTGAACACAAAAACTTCAAGCGAGCCATTTCAGCATGCAACACAAAAAGGGGACATAAAAAAATGCAAAATTAGAAACAGGTTTTTACTTTTATCACTAAAAAATGGAAATAGCCTGGCAAGAGTGGTGCAAGCTAATGTGCAACTATGATCACAACCGTGATCAAACCAGCAATAAAAGTTCGACTGCTATCACTAATAATTTTACATTAAATTCTACTTCTGTATTCGGTGCTGCCTATACCTCAACTCCTAATGTTGAACTGAGAATTAACAAAAAAAAAAGACGTGTAGGAGGGTTTTCCCGACAATGCTTGTACCTACTAGTTTGAGGCTTGTAGGATCCCGCAGCGGCTGTCAAGACGCCAAAACAGCAAGGTGTCTCATTTGGACAAATTACCACCATATGCATTCACTTCACTTTTGTGATCATATACAATGTTTATGTGAATGTGGGTTAGCTGAAGTAACATAGGTTTAAATAGGCTAGCAAAGGAAGAACATGTGGTGGAGAACATTGTCCCATTATTACATTAATGCATGTGTCCACTTATTATTCCACATTTTTTAGGCATTTTTACCACCTGCAGCTCTATAAAACACGTGGTTAAAATCTTGCTGCGCGTGATTGCGGTTCATTTTATCCAACATTTTGAGCTCCGTCTGCATATTATTTCTAAGACATTGACAATGTATTTTTGTCAAGTCAAATAAAAATACATTTGATCTTTTGTGTTTTTTGTGCTGGAAAATGCTAAACTGATGTATTCAGCACTGTTTTGGATGAAAGACATATACTGTATTTCTCTGAGTCCAAATTGAGTATTTTTTTTTCCCCCCACATTTTCAAGCCCCATATTGGGGACGTCGATTTATACCCGCATAAACTCAAATCTTGACCAATTTTTTCCACATAATTGTGTTTGAATAACATTCATTCAAATGCAAAATAAGTTGCATCTTGTCATTTACAATGCTTAAAATGATTATGTATACCTCTAATTGGATGTAGTATGCATCAGTTTTAGCGCGTTTGCACTTTGAAATGCACTTTTGTCATTGCCTCTTTGTTGTCAAAAACAAGGCTGCGTGGGTACATTTTCCAGCGGACTTTGACCCTTTATGAAAAGGAAAATATGGCTTGACTTGTCTCCTTCGGCCCTTGGGCGTGTGCTTGAACAAGCCGGCATGGATGTCAGCAGGTGGAGGGAGAAACAGCGAAGGGCAACCTTCCACGTTCTCGTCTCACAACAGTTGTCACTTGGGTCAAGAAAGCTTGGGATCATTTCCCAAGTAAAATGAGATTAGCAAATCATCCCCAAAGACCTCCTTTTCAAACAATTTGGACGGGCCCGAAGATGACCTGTGGAAGCGTAACAAGGATGTTCGGCAGGAGGGAGAGGAGCTATTTGGCGTGTCAAATAGTGATGATGACTTTGAGGGCCTTTAGATGGATTCACATTCAACGGTGTCAAAAAATAAAGAATTGAAACCTCAAATCATTTTATTATTTGCAACATTAGTTTCAGAATTTGCGTCTACGCTCGCTCACACTTGTTTCATATCTGCACCCCCAAAACCGCAACAAAATGCTATGCGATAGACAAGGGTGTCAAACTCGTTCTTATCGAGGGCCACGTTGCAGTTAGTTTTTGTCAGTGGGCCGGAATGACTGTGATAAAATACATTTTGTTTGTATTTGTCACACTTCCAACTACTTTTGAAATCAGAAAGAGGGTTAGGGTAAAAAGCGCTTGCTTTTTCCCACCAACAATTTCAAATTGACTTACAAATGTGATATTTTGACCGGAAACTTGAATTGGAATGGGCGTTTCGCGGGCCGCGTGAAATGATGTGGCGGGCCGGATCTGGCCCCCGGGCCTTGAGTTTGACACCTGTGCGATACACGATGAAGCAATGCATCAAAAAGTACCAAAATGTTTCACTTTAATAGCGCACACCATGTGTTTTAATTGGGTACCCATGTGTAACCACGAAAGTCTGAGGTAGACTTTACCCATATAATGTAAAATTGTAAAACATGTCAAATTCATCCATATTGAAGAAAAAGGGGGGATTGACTTATGCAAAAGGGCAACTTGTACGCGGAGAAATATGGTAGGCTCGCTAACATTTGCATTTTCTTTGCATTTTAAAGCTGCTCAAACAAAAGCAAGACAAATTTGGCAGAGAACACAACCATCCACTTTCTAGACTCTAGAGCCACTTATCCTCTCTCGGGTTGGTGCCTATGTATTTTAATGACGCTGCTCTAATTTATGGACGTTGAAAGACTCATCATGATCTTCACCAGTCTGCTTTGCAAGAAGAAGGGCAAATAGAGACTCTGAAATGTCTTTTTTTTAAACATTAATTTTGAATTGTAAGGACTGCTCTTTTCAAAAACAATGTGTGGTTCCCCATCTGCTACTCTATTCTTTTGAGACATTGACAAAGCCACAAGAATGCTATTTCATTAGGTATGGTAAACATAAATGACTTGATAGACCGTTTATTCTATACATTTGATTTTGGGACATTTTCTATCAATTCGAATTGCAGTGAATGACAATCTTGATTATGTGAATCGATTTTTTGGGGTCTAAAAATTAGTGAAGCTTCACCTTTGCTTCTTCAACTAGTTGTTTAAAAAAAAAAATCTACTAGATGGCACAGTCACTGTTCGATATCTCACTTCAAGAACACAGACTTGCCATTTCTTAAACTTCATTATCAAACTTTTTGGACCCCTTCAGGGACCCCTTTTAGAAAGCACATTTTCCAAGGCCCATTGCAAATGTTTGCAAAAAAAATAATTTGAGCCAACCAAGTGCCATTTTTATTCAACACAAATTCAGTATGAAAATAAGTGTAGAGTATTTGTTGCTTTTCAGCCATACTGAAAATATGAATTGCACACCTCCTTATAACAAACCGGGTCAAATTCTCCCAAACAGGTTTCTGCCAATTATTTTGTCCTTAACTGCATTATAAAATAAAATAGCATACAATGTTCTCAATCGCTTTGACTGCTCCATTGTATTTCTTCAGGTTCTCAAAAATAAGCTCCTGTGATAAAAGTTTAGTGTATAACCACGGCAACTCTCGTGACGTATTTACCACTTTGTATGTGATGACACCATTATTGACCAATATTCAGAATTTTTTCTTTCCAATAAATGATGAAAGACTTACAAATGAATGCTAAGGAAGTGAAACACTGCGAACAGTTTCTCAATAAGTACTGGTAAACGTCCATGTCTTTTGTCCTGCCGTCTACACTGCCATATTTTCTTTTTAGAATTGTTTTGATCTTGGATATTTTTTTTCCTGGTTAAAATAAATACATATAATTTATGGCATATGCTACTTGTTTATAAGTCTGGGATACTTGGAAAACCAAACGCCTTCAATACATTTGTAGTAAGTACAGTAACACACATATATAACACATATCCATATATTTGCACAGTTCTAGATGGTTAATTGACAATTTAAGCTACCTTGTTGGCAGTAGGCCCAGCAGTGTCTTGTTGTGTTTGGAAAAGTTGCCACTTGAATGTGTAGATAGGTCATGTAATGAACCGCTGGGACGCCATTTCATCTTATTGCTACCATTCCTATACCCCAGGCATGTCCAAACCCTGTCCTCAAGGGCCACCTATCCTGCATGTTTTTGATGTTTCCGTCATCCAATGAAGCTGATTCAAATGATCAGGTTTGTTGTCAGGCTTCCGCTGAGCTTGCTGATGGGCTGATCATTTGAATCAGGTGTGTTAGGAGGACAGAAACTTCCAAAACATGCCGGATAGGTGGCCCTCGGGGACTGGGTTTGGACATGCCTGCTATACCCACTGCCATTTTTTTCAAAAGCGCAGGGATGCGTTGTCCCAACGGGAGTGAAAGGGTTAATAATGATGTGTTTTTTAAATTTATTTTGTCATAGGTTTGCTTCCATTTCCTTTTTATGAGTGTGTCTTTTAATTTTTAAAAAAAAAATTTGTGTGTGCAGTTTTTGTTTGCAATTCTTATTGTTTGCCTCATTCCTGTATTTGTTGCATTTTGCCAGTTGCAGCGTGTTTATCCCAGTATACCAATTTATTGATTTTAAGCTGAATATCAGGCTTGGATTTTTTTCAACTGGCAACTAGTTCCACATTGAAAAAACATGCAAAGTGGGGCAGCTCGTGTAAATTGTCCACATAGCAGAAACCACACAAGCTGCGCAAATAGAACCAACTGGCCTGACTCCACCACGAACACCTGCGCAACAACAGTCAGGCCCAGCACACAAGCAAGTGTGAAACAGGTGACGTGGCCGAAACAGAGACAACGTGCACCATTCCACGCATCAGCGCCTTTGCTCTCACAAACACAGTCTTGTGGACACGCTCGCCCCACTCAAGTGTTGCCCACATGGCAAGGTGGCAACCCTCTGGCAATCCGAGAATTGAGTAAATATCTCACTGAACACAGGACTGCAGATCTAGTGTTAACCTAACTCCCTGGGGTAATTTTGAGCCAACTTGGGCTTTTAGGTGTTTTTGATGTGTGATTTCAAAGGAAAAGAATACAAAAATCACTAGGAGGCTAAACTATTGATTGCCATCTTGCCGTCCCTTCTAAATGCTTGCAAACGGGAGGTCAAGAGATACACCCTGTGTATGTCAAATTTAGCCCGTGTGGGGCCATTAAAAATTGGAAATACAGTGGAACCTCTAGATAGGAATTTAATCAGTTCCGGAGTGCAGTTTGTATCCTGAATCATTCTTAGAGTGAATCACATTTTACATGTAAATTTCCTAATTTGTTCCAAGCTCAAAATAAATGTCACATTAAATTTTATAATATTATATCTTACCTTTCAAAAGATGCGATGTTCAGTAGATGTTAGGTGAAAGACAGAAAAAAATGGCTAGTGACTAATTCAACTGTATAGTGAGGTTAACCCACTCCACAGAAAAATGCCTGACACAACGGCAATTCGCGAACAGGGTGCAATACAAAATTTTGTGTTGGGACCCCAAAACCACCGGGGGGGTGCAAGGTGACAACTTATGACATTTGTAAGCCTTTCACTGAATGGCATAGCCTGAGTCCCAGAATTGCCCCAAACTAACTGGTGTTACGAGCAGTGTTTGTGCAATTTACTTCAAAATTATTTATTACATTATTTATTACTTATTACTGTCATTCCAAAGTAATTAGTTACATCATAATATCACTGTATTTGAAATGTAAGGAATTACACTATTGTTGCACTAATTTTAGATGATTCTCACCAAAATACCTGGAAATATGGATCTGCCATTATAAATGTAGCTCATTACACATCTAGTGGAATGATCTCAAACTAAACTTTATTTAACGTACATGCTCAAAATTTTCCCAACATGTATTTTATTGCTCTCTTGGACTTTTAAATGATGCCTAGATCGCTGAAAGTTTAAAACAAAAACATACAAATAAAACAACATAGGTGTCTGCACACCACCAATACACTAGCGCCATCTTAATACAACCAAATGAACTTCATTCATGTTATCAACTGCTTCAATTAATGTTATAAAAGTAAAGGGATAAGAGCGTTTTTTTTTTTTTTTTGTATTGTAACACACATAACTGTCATTTGCACCGAGTAAAATAGTACTAGTTTTTTGTGTGTAATGCCTTACACTCCCTCGTTACAGCAAAAAGTAATGCATAACAGTAATTACATTACCTTTGTAATGCATTACCTTTTGCTGCATTACAGTAATTAAATTACTTTTGTAATGCATTACTCCCAACACTGGTTACAGGTTCCCGGTCATTGCTTGTTTTTTTTGTTTTTTTTTCTGCTTATTGCAGCAACATTGTACACTGGGAAGCTGAATTAAAATTTCGTAAAACTGCTTGGTCAATTGAAATGAACACCCATTTAGAATTTTCTAGCTCCTTTCACATTACTCAAACAGGGAGTAAGTGAATACTAAATATCTGGATTCAATTATATATTAGTTTCATGATTTAGTTGTGACATACCGTACATAAAACATTTAAAAGGACAGTGTGTTGAATTTTGTGCCATCTAATTGCTAACTGAAAGACTGCAACAATTTTGAAGGATGCACAATACAGTGTCTCAATTCTTCTTCTTCGGAAAACCGTGTCATTGAGATGGCAGGTAAACATCTCAGTTCCCTATTAGGCAAGCTCACAATCCTACACGCTGTCCTCATCGTTACACAAAGTATGTTTGCATGCGTTCTTTGGTCGTTATTTTGCTTTGCATGTTTTTCATGGGTTTCATTACATTGTATTTGCACCATGAACCTTCGTTTGCTGCACAAATAAAACACACCCAAGTATGTAAAGTTACTAAACAACCAGAGGAGGGCAACATTTTTTTTTGCTGGTTTTTCTGTTTTTTTTTTTTCTGGTCCGTCATTTGTCAGGCGCTGGTCTGCTTCTGTCTGCACTCATACTTTTTTCTGATTTTGTACTTTCACTTAAAGTTAACACCATGTCTGTGATTCTACAGTTCAAACACAATTGAAACAAAGCAGTAATATACAGTATAACTGTAATATAAGTGTTACAAGAAAGCAAAGCCACCTAAGGTGTTTAACCCTTGGCTGTAATACACTATCATGTTTATTAACCACATCTAAAGGGAACACAAGTGTGATGAGAGTACAATTAGCAATCATGTCCACTGGATGGCATTATCATGCTATACGTGACACTCAAATCGTGGATGTCTGTTCTCATTCTCACAATCAGTTTGCGCGTGCTCCACTGCTGAAAAGTAGAGCAGTTTTTTTTTTTTTTTTCTAAAACATCGACATGGAGATTGTCACTCTGTTTAAACAGAGGCTTTCTCTTGACTGCTTTGGGACATTCAAGTTCTGTTAGCCGCTGTTAAATTTTTGTGTCTGCGTTTGATTTGGAGTCTTAAGTTGCGTCAACGATGTGTGAAGAATCTGTCAACACATCGACTCGCCATGGTTGATTTGTTCCCCAAACTGATCCAATCATTGATGCTAGGAACCCTTTCATTCATTGGTTCCAGATGTAAATCAAGTTAAATGCACAAAGCTATGCCAAGGCTAAACTGTTTGTATCAATTCCTCCCTCTTCCCAATTACCAGTAAATGCAACAGAAAACAGATTTTGAAAATTTTCAGAGTATTATACTCTCATTTTAGCTGTGAAGATTGCTATAGATTGCATTACAAGTGGTTGAATCCAATGTTAGCGGAAACATTTTCTATTATTGAAGTTCTCAAAATCACAAAAATGCTTTTACTTGACTCATCTCAATTTAAAAATGTTGTTGATCTTTTTTCTTTTTCCACCAAGTACTGACTAGAATACGCCTTATAATTGTGCAATAGGCCCAAGGACAGTTTTTTTTTTTTTTTTGGTAAAAAATATATATTGTCAGCCTCCAACATTATGTACAATTGAATAATTAACTGTCTTATTTAAATTATTCAATGAAAATGTATTAAGTTAAATGTTTAATAAAAATTGTGAATAAATATTTTAACACAAATGTTGAAAATAAAGTACCAAAAAAGTACAAATGTATTGTGCTAAGATTTGTTTTCTCTGCTTAAACTCTAGAAGTGATGAAGATAGCATAAACACTCAAACTTTTAATGATCGCATAACCTCTCAGTTTCCTAAACTATTAGCACAAACACTGCTTTGCAAATAATAAACAGTCCTTGCAAACTACACATTATTTATGGATATAATTTATATGGTTCTGCCGTTGTGTGGCCATGCGGTCAAATTAGAACACCATTCATTTTCTATAGCCGCTTCTCCTCTCAAGGATCGCAGGCTTGCTGGTGCCTATCCCAGTTGACTTTGGGCAGTATGCGGGGAACTGCAGGGCACACAGAGACGAACAATCATTCATGGACTCAATCACACCTAAGGACAATTTAATACTGTATGTCCAATACACCTGCCATGCATGTTTAACGAGTGTGGGAAGAGGTCGAAGTGCCCGGAGAGAACCCACGCGGGCTTGGGGAAAACATGCAAACCCCACACATGAAGGCCAGCTGGAATTGAACTCAGGTCCCTTAACTGTCAGGTGGACGTGCTAACCACTGTGCCGCCAAAAGTACAAAAACACTCATATAATTACTTCAATTTACAATCAGCAGAAGTATTTCAATACACCACAGGTAAAATGTAAGGTAAACAGTGTGGAGAGAGATAAAGGGAACAGGAAGCGTGAGATGAATGAGAATTAGGGGAGGACAAGGAAGAAATCGTAATAGGAAGGAAGCAAGGTGAGAGGAGGACGATCAAAAGTATGTAAAGGGAGAAGCAGTTTAGGAAATACAATTACTGAGGATGCAGGGGCGTTGAGGCCATTGCAAATTTGGGGAAAATATATTTACTGTATTTCTGTTCTGAGATTTTACTTTCACACTGTTGTTGTTGCCTTCTTGAGCAAAGCAAGGGGGGGGGGGGGGGGGGGGGGGCGGGGGCTTTCAACTTTTTTGAAAAACTGCAGAAGCTCAACTTCTAAGGACACAATTCTAGTGTTAGGTCAACAGAACAATTCAACTTGGTATGATGTCACTGACATTTTGCGTACACATCTGTTTGTCAAGGTGGAAATTTCACTTTTTAGCTTCCTTAATTGCTAATATCCCATCATCACAAATGCATTGAACATGAACAACATTCAGCAAACCTTACATGTTTTAATTCAAAATTCTCCTTTAACAGGCTCCCAAAACTTAACAGCCCATATGGGTAGTATGAATCTTTCAAGATCTAGTGGTGTTCCTCTTCTGGGCTGACATCACAGCCTGAAATGATTAAAAGTGCCTGAACTTGTCGCCCCAAAGTTCTTCCAAGTGAACTCGGTCTGGCTCCAAGCGCTCCAACATCAAACAACCACAGAATTTGTAGAGCATGTCCACATTCATTCTCAACTGTTTTCAAAGCTTCTTGAGAAGGATCGCATTTTCCGCAGTTGGACACCCTCAACACACATATGAAACCCTTTCATACTGTCTGAAAGGCGAGAATGTTTCCATCTTTTACCACTTCACTCATACAATATAAACAGCACTGAGGGAAATGGTTGACCCGACAATTTAAGGCCTCAGGATGTAAAATGAGAGAAAGGGCGCTACCTGTGTAGACACTTCTCCTACGACTCAATCTTTCGCCTAGCCCCCCCCCCCCCCCCCCCCCCCCCGCCCCCCACCCCCAAAAAGAGAGAGGCTTTAAACAGTCCTGTATCATGGAAAATCAACATGTTTGAGCCTTTACCCGTATCAAAATGCTAATTAGTTACCAAACACCACCCTGGAGTGTTTCTTCCTCCATTCCTGCATCTCTGAGCATTCCTGCTCATTGTTCCTTTCTAAGCACCGTACCTGGCCGATACAGAAAAACAACTGGATCCTGAAGTCGTTGTGACACAAACTGAGTACTACATGGCAAACTGATAATGTAGAACACACACACGCCAACATTCGTTTAACAGTCAGCAGTGCAGTTTACCTTAAATTTCTCCACCAGAGTTGGACAGAGGTATTGTATACTAATTCAGCCTAGTAAACGGCAACCTTTTCATAGTTAGAATGTTTTACATGAGGAGTTTGCTCATTCTTCTTAAAGAGAAAACCACTTCACAAATAAATTCATTTTTGTAAACACTCATCAGATAATCCGGCAGCTGTTTGTCATTGACATTTCTTAGATGAGATGGAACCTCCAGGTGAACATTAGGCAGTACCAAAACAGATTGGCCGTGAGATTAAATGTTAAAACTGGTGGAGTTCAAACAATCAAACCTGATAAAGAAGCCACAGCTATAAGTTTATCAAACCTCCAGTGGATTGGAGCGTACTGTTGCATTAATGCGCTAATTTTGATGTGTTATCAGGTGGAGGGGTTCAAGCAACTGGACCACATTTATTTTGTGTCTTTAAAACTTCAAGCTAGTACATGGCAACACCACTTCCCTCAATGAGGGGTGGTGTTCATTATACCGTCTACAAAATTTTCCTCAAGGTGTTGAAGTAACCAGGCACTAAATATATCAACCTCCTTTTTGTTCTTCTGGACCTTTCTGCCTGGCAATTCAGCATCTTACTACCTATATAATCACTATATTTTCTCCAGATATGTCCGAACTACCTCAGTCCGGCCGCTCCGACTTTATCTCCGAAGACTCTAACGTGCTGTCCGTCTGATGTATTAATTTCCTGACCCCATCCATCTTGGTCACTCCCAAAGAGAACCTCATCATATTAATCTCTGCTACCCCCAGCTCTCCCTCCTGTTTTCCTCAATGGCACTGTCTCCAGGCCAGTCAGCATCACTGGTCTCACCCCAGTCTTGTACACCTTTCCTTTCATTTTAGCTTTCACTTTGGACACTTTCTTCCACCCGTTCTAACAACACGTTTTAACTCTTTTTCACACTCTCTGGACTGTTGACCCCAAATACTCAAAATCCTCCACCTTTTATATCTCTTCTTCTATCTTCACTCTTTCACTGGGGTCACTCTCATTCACACACATATACTCCATCTTGCTGCGACTAACCTTAATTCCTGTTCTTTCAAGGGCCAACCTCCACCACTGTAGCCTCTCCTCCACCTGTTTCCTACTCTCACTAAAGATCACAATGTCATCTGCAAACAGCATAGTCCATGGAGATTCTTGTCTAAACTCATCTGTCAGTCTGTCCATCTGCATAGCAAACAAGAACGGGCTCAGAGCTGATCCTTGATGCAGTCCCTCCTCCATGCTTCTGCCACACCTACAGCATATCTCACCAATGTCTTACTGTCCTTCTACTGTACATGTCTTGCACTGTTCCAACATACTTCTCTGTCAATCCAGATTACCTGATACAATACTACAGTTCATCCTTAGGCACTCACTCATAAACTTTCTGCAGATCTATAAAGAACAATGCAGCTACTTCTGACCTTCTTTGTACTTTTCTATCAACATCCTCAGTGCTGCTGCACACAAATTGACATTTCTGCTCTTAGTCTAGCTTCAGCTAGTCTTTTAATAAATTCATTCTATAGCTCATCAACTTTATTCCTCTATAGTTACCACAACTCTGGACAACTTGCTTGTTCTTAAAAAAGGACACCAGCACGATTCTCCTCCATTCCTCAGACATCCTCTTACTATCGAAGGTCCTGTTAAACAACCCAGTCAAAACACTTCCATACCTCTAAAGGCATATCAGGAGGTCCAAGTACCTTGCCACTCTTCATCGTCCTTAATGCCCTTCTCGCTTCATCATTACCAATCTTTGCTACTTCAACCACAGTCACCACATTTTCCTCAGTAGTCTACTCTTCAAAGTATTTTTCCTTCCCACTATTGGCATCGAGCAGGATGTTTCCATCTGTCATTGAGCACCCTGACCGACTGTCTCTCTGCCTTGCTAACGTGTATAGGTCAGTCTGTCCCGCTTTCCTGTCCGACCTAGCGCACAAGTGGCCATAAGACCTTTATTTGGCCTTTGCCACCTCGACTTTCAACGTATGTTGCATCTCCATGTACTCCTGTCTACTCTCGTCATCTTTAAAAACTTAATTTCCATATTTTTGTCTTGAAAATGTCTTCCAGCATAATATAGGGAAATATAACAAATTCAAATCACATCAGATTATTTTAATCAGAGAATAAAAAAGATTGACAATTGACAGTTGAAATAAAATGAAGCCAACGTTTTAAAAGATACATTTCCAAGAAGGTGATTTGGCTCATATTTAGTTTCAGACTATCGGCAATCGCCAGTGTTTCCAACATTTTATTCACACGTTCACATTTTTGAGGAAAACAGAAAATTCACAAAAATCTCACAACTTGTGTGTTGATTACCTTACAGGGAATCAACACAACCTTCGAGTCCAGTCTCAAGTGTCAAGCAGTGTGAAGGTCATGTGACTTTTTATAGCTGTAAATGTGTTACGGCCATGTTGTCAAACAAAATGTCACATAATCAAAGGAATGTATTCAGTTATTTTGTATTTTTCATTAAATAGCCCCCTCTATTGTCACACCCCCCACACTCCAAAAATGTGCTTGTACATGTGCAATACACTAACTAAAGTGAGCAAACAAAAGTGTCATTGTCGATGAAAAATCAAGGACAATTCCCTTTCATGGTCTAAAGTCTGAAGTTAAGTGATGCCATTTTAATTAAAACCAAATGGAATGGAAGAGGTCCAGATGACAATCATGTAGTTTGGAAGCAAACTACTGAATTTTGATTAGTGTACCCTAAACAAACTGCATGGCAGCCATAAATCTGTCATAAGAGTCCAATGCCTTGGCGCAGTAGGCGCCACTCGGCCTGACATGAAATAACATTGAAGGTGAAGAAGTAAAAGCGCTTTGAATGTGACTTTGGTTTACTAACAATTGGCTATGAGTTAGCTAACTTACCTGATGACAAATGTATCACATCTGATAGAAGAATGTTAAATCTAGAAGAGTCTGAAAAGAATGTTAAAATTTTATCATTGGGGTATCACTTCAGGTCACTTGATAAAAATTGTCGGATTAGAACTAGTTTGGTGACTAATAAGTGATTTCACATGATTGAGATTAAAATGACAGCACGCTACAAGTGAAAACATAGGTGATCAAATAGGAGCACCTCGAGATGCATGAATGGAAATCTTTTTGATAGATGTTAAAATGGAAACATTCAGTGCTACCTTGCAGAAAATCCTAACAGCTTAATATCTGGCAGTGTGATGGGTTTGTGGTCAGTTCCAACTTGAACTTGATATGACACTCTCTCAATGTCATGTAGCATCACACTCCCAAAATCTTTTTCTTGCTCGGTGTCTATTACCACGTCATGCTGGTAACTTCGAGGCATATGGGATGGTGGACCTCCCAGGGTTTCCAGGATGTGGAAGCCATACAAGAAGCACCAAAAAGCGGACTAAGAAAAAGTCTCTCCAAAATACGGATCAGTCCCTCAGGTACATAGAGGCAGCAGTCAAGCCCAAATGTTCACAAATGGCTTGCAAACTGATTGAGAATGGCCATCACAAACCGGAAGACTGGGAACGTCCGTTCACCTGTAGAGGAGAGAACAGAAACAGTCATGAATGACAGCCATTTTAGTGACAATGAAAAAAAAATAATCAGGGTGTCTATTTTCTGGTCGGCCAAGCACATGGTTGAAGAGCCAACCACTTACGTAAGAATGAGGACCTCCAGAAAGATTCAAGACTTTAGAGATAGTCCCACTTATTTAGCCATTTTTAGCAGTAACGGTTAATATCTTTTCAATAATGAATTTGATTTCTACAGTTGTCAGCAATGATAGATTTAGAGCACAGTAAAAGATTTTGCTCGCTCAAAAGCTGTCATTGCTTGCTCAATACCTCTCTCTCTCTCTCTCTCTCTCTCTCTCTCTCTCTCTCTCTCTCTCTCTGTCAAACGCTGGCTCTGGGTTTGTCCCCTCCGTGCTCAGCTTGGCACACGTTACTAATGTGCCACAAAGCCAGGCAATCAGAGCTAGCAAAAGTACACAGCCCAAGTCGATGTGACGCGTTTGCTTTCTCTGGGTAAACGAAACAAGCAATCTATCGCATTTTTCGCACTATAAGACCCACTGGATTATAAGGCGCACCTTCAATTATTGGCTTTTAAAAATTTTGTATATAAGGCGCACATGATTACATGGCGCATTGAATCAAAGCTACATGGAATCAAAGCTACAGTGGTGGCTGGGGCTGCATTTGCATTCTGTTGTGTATTCACTAGATGAAGCTGCGCTCAAAGGAACGTCAACTCAATGACCAGATAAGTCACTCAAACATTATTAATAGAATATAAGCATTCTCACACTCCAAATATGAATAAACAACAGTTTTATTTTTTAATGTCAGTGAGGTGGTGTTTTCACAACACAAATTTAAGGCTTTTAGGTGCGCATGAAATCAAAGCTACGTAGTGGCTAGGGCTGCATTTGCATTCTGTTATGTATCCACTAGATGAAGCTGCGCTCAAGGAAATGTCTACTCAATGATCATAGGAGTCAGCAGTTTATGCAGTTAGCACATGATATGATCCGTATATCAGGCGCACTGGATTATAAGGTGCACTGTCAGCTTTTAATTTTTTTTTCTTTTAGGTGCACCTTACCGTGTGGAAAATACAGTAATTGGAGTTCAAACAGTCAATGGGTGGCAGCTTAGGGCAGAGTGGTTAGCACGTCCGCCTCACAGTTCAAAGTCCTGAGTTCAAATCCACCTCTTGTGTGGAGATTGCATGTTCTCCCTGAGCCTGTGTGGGTTCTTCCGGCTTCCTTCCTTATTCCAAAAACATGCATGGCAGGTGTATTGGACACGCTAATGTGTTCTTAGGTGTGATTGCAAGTATGAATGGTTGTTTGCTCTGTGTGCCCTGCGAATGGCTGGCAAACAGTCCAGGGTGTCCCTCGCCTGCTGCCAAACGACTGCTGGGATAGGCACCAGCAAGCCGGCGACCCTAATGAGGATAAGAGGGTCAGCATGGTTTAATGTTGATTGATTGAGTTTATTGAACCTATACTGCAATTGCATTGACGTTTCAAGGTCAACTTTTGGATTTTTTCACCATGTTACAATGTTAATTTGCCACCCTAAACACCTCAAAGGTGTTATTTCCCCCTCATTGTAAGAATTCCTATCAATATATCCAAGAAATCTTTGCATGCGAGTTTGACATTGCAAGCATTTCATATGTTGTCTTCTCACCACTGAAGGCAAAAACGATGTCAGAACGTTTTTACGGAACCTCACAACAACAAGTATAAGATTATTGTGAGCCAAGATGCAAGAATGCTCTTCGTTGATTATAGCTCAGCATTTAACACAGTCATCCCTGACAAACTGAAGGACAAGCTCCTTGCTCTTGGTCTGGCACCCCACCTCTGCAGACACCAATCAGTCAGAGTCCACAATTGCACATCCAGCACCAGGAATTTAAGCACTGGGACAGCCCAGGGTTGTGTGCAGAGACCCCTGCTTTACACACTCTCCACCTATGTGTTGCCTCCCAAAACAACACAAGCATAATTTAGTATGCAGACAACACTACAGTCATAGGTTTGATCACTGGTGGGGATGAGACAGAATACAAGAAAGACATGGCAGACCTTGTGGCCTGGTGTCGGAGCAACAATCTCCACCTCATCAGCGAGGATCTCACCTGGTCCCACAACACTCGACAGATCATCAAGAAGTCCCAACAGAGACTGTACTTTCTGCGGAGACTGAAGACATTTGGCATGTCAGCAAATACTCTTGACAACTTCTGCAGATACACAATCCACAGTGTCCTCCATCTCCATTATAGTCTGATACAGCAATGGCACAGCACAAGTCAGGAAGGCTCTCCACTGCGTGATCAAGTCCTCACAGAGCATTTGTGGAGGAGCCTTATCCTCACTGCAGGATATTTACCACACCAGGGTTCTGCGGAGAACACGCAACATCATCAAGGACAAAACACACCCACAAAACAATCTTAACATGCTGCCATCAGGCAGACGCTACAGGAGCCTGAGGGCCAGGACTGCCAGACTAGCAAACAGCTTCTACCCACAAATTCTCAACAAATCCCTCACAAAATAATCTGCCGCCCACTGCATGCAAAAAAAAATATCTGGCACTAAAATTTTGCACTACATGATATTCTGTACTGCATTATTAGCACCATCATCTCTGTTTGTTGTTTATTGATATTTATTTTTTATTTAAGTGAAACAGAATAAGAATTCCATTCTTACAACTATACATATGACAATAAATCTCTTGTTGCCAGCCTACATCCAGACTAATCCCACTCCAGTGAAAAAGGTTTTCTCCTAACAAGGTGACAGGCTTCAATTTGAACAACTGGAAGAACAAAGCTGGCTCTTCACAGCCTCAAGCACTGCATAATTATGTTTAAAGTGAATGATTTTAGCATCTGATAACTCACCCACAACCAAAAAGAAACACCTCCGCAGACAAATGAAGTGTTTGTTGCTGTTCTCATTCATAATTATTTTCTGGTTCTACACCATAAAGAGGTAAAACAAAGGTAACAAACTTAATGAGGTTTAAGTGAAAAAAGCCTTGCTTTAGGGTAACTGCCAGAACATGAGGCAACTGTTTTGAAATTGCCCCACTACAGACTCCTGAATTCTGTTCTATAGCACAGAGCTCAGATTAGGGGGTGTGTTGGGATTTGGGATTGAGTTAAGCAAAGAGACATAAAGATCAGCATTTGCAGGTTTTTTTTTTTTTTTTTTTTTTTTAATGAAAACTACTTTATTTCCCAGTGCTTAAAAATGACTTAAAGTATGCACACATGGGAGAATGTTGCATAGTTGTATATTATTTACGTGTACAAATTTCAATCAGTTCCAATTTCAATAGCAGTTTTTGTTAACGATACTGTAGTTATAACAATCAACTGCAAGGGGAATTGTGTAGATGTCATATGATAGATGATACCACATTTGTAAGGTTTTCAACCCTCTGATAGAAACAATAGCTATGATCAGGCCCATGACATAATCAAGTTTTGGCACAAGTGATCTAAAGCATTACTTGAACTGAACTGTATTTTGCTTTTTGTTTGTGTTAGTGATGGCCCCCAAAGAATTCAAAATACTAACATTAAAACGAACCTTAATTAATTAACCAGAATTAAAATGAACCTAATAGGAGAAACTTTAAATAACTACCAATTTTATAAAGAAATAAATGTACCTGCAAAATGTCACGAAATGACAGTTTTACCCCAGAAACACTTTTGTGTACCCACTACATGATCTGGCTTTGAGGTGTCTTTCAAAGACACTCAACTTAGCTAAGAAATATTAAAATGTTATGAGTCAGTTAAGAAAGGGTTTTGGCAACAGTTTGACACTGTTTTCACTGTTTATGGGAACTTCTTGAACATTTACGTTAAACTTAACCAAAGTAATCAAAGTGTGTGTGTGTGTGTGTGTGCGTGTGTGTGCGTGTGTGTGCGTGTGTGTGTGTGTGTGTGTGTCTGGGTGGACGCTCACCCGTGTATCGTACTCCAGCACAAAAGGTGGGATGTCAATCTGCTCCGGCCTGATGCAGTTGAAGAGCTGCTGTAAGTTGTCGATGTAGCGCACCTTGTCCTTCATGCCAGACACGCTGAAGGTGGTGAAGAACCACGTGGACGCCTGCAGGTATTGACAATAGCGTTATATGACACAAGAATGCTTCAATTGCTGCATTAACAGGAAATCTTTATTTAGAGAATGGCACATTAAACCGGTAATGAAATGCTATGCATTTCTATGCACGCTATGCAAGTTGCTAAATGGTTATGCATTTGTATTTTTTCCATTGTATTTTTCATCTTTTGTCTTTTTCATACATTTACCACCTTTGACACATAAGGTCCTATATATACAGATGTGACTAGATTGCTGCTTGACATAACAATTTCTATGCTGTTGTTAATGGTTCGTTAGGGTGGATTCACGCCTACAATTTGATTCACTTGAAACAGACCAAGTTTTGTTTCCTACACTGGCCCATCACGTTAATGCAAGTGTGAATGCACACAAACGGATTCCAGGTCAGGGAAGTCAAAGTACCGTATTTTCCGGAATATAAAGTGCACCGGTATATAAGCTGCAGAAGCAAAATATGAGCAAAAAAATGACTTTTGTCACGGATAAGCCGCACCTGACTATGAGCCACAGGTAGTAATATCAGATCTTTACCCAAAAATATGGTATCTGAAGTTAATTTTTTTAGTTACGTTTTTTTTAATTGTCTGCCAACAGCAAACTGAACATGCCTGCATGTTTAGTCCCAATATATTTATAGAAAATGGATGGATGGACATCTGTTCGTTAAATAGCAGTTCAAAATCGAAATCAATACTTCAATTGCATCTTTTTATCTCTCCCTTTGTTTGATAGTTTATTTTAGTGAACATAATCACACATTCTACATAATTATATACAATCATAAATACATGAATAAAATCATATATACTGTGTACTGTATGTAAAATTTACACATCACAAATTTACCCAAAATTTTATACTCTTATTAAATATAGACATAAATATTTTTTAATTATATATTGTTTTAACTCTTTTTGAGCATAGCCATTGATTCACATCTTTTCAGTTCTATTTGATAGTTCCACAAATTGACACCTCGAACAGATACACACATTTGCTTGCAAAGATAAGCCGCACTGGATTATAAGCGGCTTATAGTCCAAAAAATACGGTACATTGTCTGTCCATTGTATGTATATGCATTCACATATGTTGTTCTAAAATATAACAGTGCATCGCAACACTGTATGTAACTGAACTGTATGTAACAAGTGAGCTTTTCTTCATACACAAAATTATTTTGTAGCACTAATAACAGCAAAAAAATGCAGAACAAGAATGTAGCACGTAGGAATTCTGTCCAAAGGGAATACTGACCATCACACACATCCATGTATTTATAAAAAATAGTTTGTTTGCAGAAAGTACAGTGTAAAACAAATGTCACCAAAGGAAAAAATAAATCTGCTTTTGATTAGTACTAAACAATGGGACTAAATGACCTTTTTTCTCATATACTGTACGATTGATGTCTGACAGTATGTAATCTTCTATGTTCTCTGTGACACGTCAAAACATTATGTCAAATTTGCAATGTCTTACGAGTTACTCCCAAGTCTAGTAAGTTTTCAGAGTCCTATTTCGTAGTCAGTTCTAGTTTTTGACGCTCACTGTAGTTAAGTTGGACTTTTTGTGCACAAAGACTTATTACTTCTCCGCTTTAGTTTCCTGTCTGCTTCTGGGTCAAAATTTTATTCCAAAGACAATAAAACCTAATTTTAATTTCTTTTGTACACTGGCGACCCTAGTGAGGATAAGCAGCTATAGACAGGCATGCACATAAGTTTTACGCAGGTACGCATGCCAGACAGAAATCACATAATGCACCGCTGTGTGCCGTGCCACCGTAACGATGCCACACACCCCCGGCCACCGCATGGGTCATTACATTGTCATTACTCACACCTTCAAGACATTTGAGGCTCTTGTTATGCGATCCAGCTCCTCACCAACATTGTATGTAGCAGTTATTTACCATTCTTCCGGTCCATATTCTGGGTTTTTAGATGATTTCCCTGAACTTATGACTGATTTAATAACTCATGTGAATAATATATTCATTATGGGTGACTTCAATATTCAAAAGAACTCCCTGTCAGAGCCACTTACTGTAGCATTTCAAGCAATAATCAATGTATTTGGTTTTTACCTTATCTTAGATTTAGTGTTAACCCGTGGCCTAACTGCCTCAAATGTCACAATATCGCCGTACACTAATGCTATGTCCGATCATTATCTTATAACGTTCAAATTCCTGGCTCAGTGTGGTCTTAGTGACCACAACCAAGATTATAAGAGCCATAATCTTAACTCATCAACCACGGCTGCGCTTTCTGAACTACTGCCTTGGGCAACAACGTCTTTTCCTTCTTTTATTGGTTCAATTGGCAAGCTCACAAACGATTTCAATACAGTTCTTTTAAATTCCCTAAACTCCATAGCACCGTTGAAATTTAAAACTAGTCTGAAGCGGCACACCATGGATTGCAGATGAAACATGCATGCTTAAATTGATAAGTAGAAAACTTGAGCGTAAATGGCGAACAACCAAACTCGAGGCCTGGTGCGATAGCTTGCTGAAATATAAAGAGGCTCTTAGGCTGGCTAAAACAAATTATTTTTCCAAAATGATTGGTCTTAATAAATACAACCCTAAATATTTATTTGATACTGTAGCAAAGCTAACGCAACAGCAGCAGATTAATCATAGCTCCCGCCATTCAGCACACGATTTCATGCAATTTTATATTCAGCAGATTCAGCTAATAAGAGACGAAATTAAAAACAAAAAAAAAAGGCAGCGCCACTTACCCTCTCTGGTTCTGTGATTGCTGATGCTAGTTTGGACAATCAGGTTCATGAAAGTCTGGTAACCCTGTCCCAGTTTGATTTAGTATCCCTGGAGTGTCTTACACACCCCGTCAAAGCAGCAAAGCAGACATCCTGCATGCTCGACCCGCTTCCAGGCAAACTCGTTAAAGACTTAGTCCCGATTTTAGGATGATCCGCCTTGAATATTATCAATCTGTCGCTCTCCTCTGGCATTGTACTAGAAGCTTTTAAGACGGCCGTCATTCAACCATTAATTAAGAAACCTCACCTAGATATTGAAAATCTCTTTAATTATAGACCAGTGTCACATCTTCCATTTATTGCAAAAATTCTTCAGAAAATTATAGCACAGCAGCTTAGTAATTACATGATTGATAACAGTAGATTTGAACTCCGTCAGTCAGGATTTAGAGCTAACCACTCAACTGAGACAGCCCTTGTAAAAGTGAAATGTTCTTCTCCTAGCCATGGATTCAAACATCTCATCAATATTATTATTGCTTGACCTTAGTGCCGCATTTGACAATGTTGATCATCATATTCTTATAGAACGTCTTGAATCATGTGTTAGTATCTTGGGATCAGCACTTTCTTGGTTCAAATCTTACATCTGCGGAAGGATGCATGGTGTCTCTCATGGCAATGCGATCTCTGAATCTTTTTCTGTTTCATGTGGTGTCCCGCAGGAGTCGGTAATTGGTCCTTTACTGTGTAATATCTACATGATCCCTCTTGGCGATATTATACTTAAACATGCTATTAGTTTTCATTGCTATGCTGATGATACCCAACTATTCATGTCTTTAGAAATAACGGATCCGTGGAAGTGCTACAACCTGGAGGCCTGCCTTGCCGAGATTAAACAATGGATGTCTTCCAATTTTCTGCTTCTTAACCCTAGTCAAACAGAGATGTTAATTATTGGCCCTGTTTATCATCAGCACTTGTCTAAGAATACAACTTTGAACCTTGATATCTGTACTATTGCCCAAAATAGAGTTGCAAAAAACACCGGCGTGATACTTGACTCAACTCTCTTTTCAAACACATGTTAAGAACACGGCGAGAAAGGCTTTTTTTCACCTTTACAATATCGATAAAATTTGCCCTTTTCTGTCTCCTCGCGATGCTGAAACATTAATTCATGCATTTGTTACGTCACGCCTTGACTATTATAACATTTTGTTTTCTGGGCTTCAAAAGTCTGCAGTCTGTACAAAATGCAGCAGCTACTCTTGACAAGGACGAGAAAGTTCGATCATATTACTCCGACACTAGCTGACCTGCATTGGCTTCCAATACACCTTAAGATGTGATTTTAAGGTGTTGTTAATTACTGATAACATTTTACATGGTTTAGTGCCTTCCGATCTCGTCGACTTAGTATCATAATATGTTCCGTCCCGACAACTTCGGTCAACATGCCGGTTTGTTATCGAACCCACAGGCTAAAGAGAAGTCCGTGAGATCAAGGGCTTTTTCCATTTGTGCGCCAGTACTCTGGATTGCCCTATTAATGGAAGTTCCCCTAGCCCCATCAGTAGAAATCTTTCAATCCCGACTAAAAACACATTTAAACACCAGGCATGTAGTTAATGGGTCTGTCTTCAGCTTTGCTCCTCTTTTCCCTGCCCTCTGCTCCCGGTTCGGAGAGGGGATTGGATGAATGGTGAGCGATAATTTGTTGGACCATTGCGAGTTATGAGCAACGACCTATGTTTTTTTTTGGGGGGGGGGTCTGAACACCTGGCTGGACTGTGGGGAGGTTCCTCCAAAATGGCTTCACCTGCTGTCATGATATCTTTGCACTGGACATTTCTTGCCTGCTTGACTTAATGTTTTGATGTGTCACAGTGAACATAGGAGATTCCATACTGTCAAACATCAATGGTATATGAGAAAAAAGGTAAATCACATACATACAAAAAAAAATTATGTGCACCTCTGGCTATAAAAAATGGATGGATAAATGGATGATAACTCTCACCTTGGCTCGAAATGTTGGATGAACAAAGTAGAAGGCCTGTATATTCTTCTTAAACCTTGACCATATGAAAGAGAAAATTGAGAGTTACAAAGTTTCTTGGTTAAGAACAGGTCTGGAGTAAGACCAAAATACATACATACAACATACGTTGCTGTAAATGTTTATATATATTATATATATATATATATATATATATATATATATATATATATATAAAAGAGAGAGAGAGAGAGAGAGAGAGATAGATACCGTATGCTTCAATACTATGACATTCAAAGCTCTCCTAACAATATAAGAGTTGAGAGAATGGCTTGTTTTTATGCTACAACACAAAAAAGGTCAAGCTCTTATGCCTCCCAACACAGCCAGTAATAACTGGAAACATTGTGGGTCGGCAGGTTCATGTCTGCCAGTTCAGGCGGCCTAGAGCCAGAAGACCTCTGAAGCATAGGGAACAGGCAAGATGGGTTGAAACACACCATGCATGGGCTCACTTCTCCCGGCAAGTGAGCCAGAACACTGTTTGAGAGTTTGAATTACAACCCACCACACACCGAGGTAAGCCCACATGGCAATCCTTCTTTTGCGGGTTAGAAGTATTTATGGAAGAGTGAGATCCTGGTGAGTAATATGGAGAACACAGCAGAGGTTGGTTGGATGGATAGAAGGAGCTTGATAGTTAGCAGAGGAATAATGCTGACCTCCTCCTGGGATTCTTAAGCTTCAGAAATGCTTTAAAAGACCACCCACTGAAGAATCAACTTATATAGAGCAGGCACACCAAAAGTTGCAAAAAAATACACTATTGCTGTGTCCTGCTGCATGACCACTGTTACAAGCCTATAAAACTTCTAAAACTATCTTCAAAGTCATCTAATAATGAATTTAGGCATTTGCCTTTGTACCATTGATTCTGCAATGGTACGTCAATAACACAGAACAGTGACAACAGGATGAGACGGCTTTCTTCAGAAACTAGGAAGCAAAGAAATCTACTGTAGTCAACACAGAAACCTCTTTGATACAAATATGCAACAAGTATGCTGAATCAGACGTGATACTGCAGTAACGGTTTGCATTTTTGCACAGGATAATGCTCAGCAAGACATTAAGCCTTTCTGGGAGCGATAACTGGTTCGCCATTGAAATAAATGGGAAAAGGCCTCAAAACATATTTGCAGTTATTTAATTACAGATATTTTATGTATTGCATGTTTTGAAAGCAGCTACAATATTGAGAAAATAAGTTCTACTCATTTGTAAAAGAATAAATGGATCATTCTCAAATCACACTTTTTTACTTGTATGCATTTTTCATAAATAAAAATGCAACGAGGCGCTTTGTAGTTGAACCACGCAGATGAGAATACAATTTTTATTTATGTTGCACACCATACAGATGAGAATCAACTATTTTATTGATGAAAAGTGCATATAGGTTTGATTCTCCGTGGTGTGGATTGTAAAACAAGATTGTCTTCTTATCCGCATTTTATTCATGAAAAGTGCACATAAGTTTGATTTGATTCATTTAAGCAGGCATGTCTTGACTTGAATGAAACACTGAATTTGAGGGGGAAAGGATTAAAAACCAAGTAAAAGAGTAAACATTAGTACTTCTTGCTGTTCTCTACATGAATTTTATTAATTCTGAATTTGTCTTCGTTGTGTCGTAATGGCCTTTTCACCCCATTAGTAATCTTGTAAAACATTTTCAAGTCGGACATACAAACAATATAAGAATTATACAGAGTAATCATCTTAACAATACTATTTTCGTTGCACACAGGGTGCTTCCCTACGGCCAATACTATATATTTATGGATGGGTCTGATGCCACTAAACATTTTGAGTGGTGGAAAGAAGAAAATATTTACAAATTATATGTCCTCAAAAACGTCCAAATTGTGTCCAAGAGAATACTTTTTCAGTATAACTGACATTGCCAATAAATGGGTTTGCGTAGAATTTTTTTGTCAAAGCTATAATGTGTTATATAAAACATGCAATCAAAGAGATTTTTGGGGGCTTTTTTTTTTTAATACAGCCCTTTTGATGTTTTTTTTTTTCGAAAGTCACATTTTTAAACTTAAATTGTCTTGGGGTGGGATGAAAATAAAACATAAAAAAAAAACAATTATGGATGGCTCTGATGCTACTGAACATTATGAGTATAGTTGAAAAAACTCAAAAGCCATCGGCCGTCTTGGTTAAAAAAATGTTCGAGGAGGATTTTTTTTAGTATAAATGCCACTGCCCCAAATATTTACATGCTTGGATTATTTTTGCTATATTATGAGTTAATGACATATTCAAAGTTTGATCGTGTCATGGGAAAATATTAAAAAAAAAAAAAAAAAACAACATTATTTTTGATACAGCCCCTTTAAGTTTTTTCAAAGTCAGTTTTTTGCACGTATATTGTACTGGGGTGTGGGGGATAAACAAGTAAATGAAAAACAACATATGTATGGATTGATCTGATGCCACTGAATTTTTTGAGAGGTTGAAAGAAAAGAATACTCATAAATGACAAAGTTTATCACACCTCAAAAGCCATTAACAGAATTTGTTTTGTTATGAGTTGATGACATATTCAAAGCTATAATACGTGTTATAAAATTTTTCTTTTTTTTGATGCAGCCCCTTTCATTTTTTTCAGTCGCCTTTGTTGCACTTATAATGAATGTTGGGGGGGCCTGAATAAATAAGTAAAAACCTACATATGTATGGATAGATCTGATGCCACTGAATATTTTGAGGGATTGAAAGAAAAAAGAATATTCATAAATGACTTCGTAACATGCTTCAAAACTCCTTTCGCCAAAGTGGTCAAAAAGGTGACACTGGTCGTTAAATCAAATTCTGTGCACAAGGGTTAAATAGATGTGAGGGCAAAAAATAAATAAATCAATAAAAACAATTGAATCAGTGTCAATGAAAAGAACACAGGCTTCTGTACTTTGTAAACTAATGTCAATCAGAGTTACGTGAGCAAGGTGGGCATTACACACTTACTTTGAGTCGACAATGCCATGGAGGTTTTTGAGGAATTCCGTGTCCAGGTGGTTGTGTTCGCCCGTCAGCGTGTGAAAGTAAACCATCACATACTCTTTTACAGCAATGTGGTCCATGACGTGTATGAAATACAGCAAGGCCTGTAAGAACACAAAAAAAAACTCATTTGATTAAAACATTCTACAGCATATGGAATATTTTTAATTGCATTTTAGTTGTTGTTTAGTAGTTGTACCTGGGACCCTAAAATAAAATTCTTAATCTGAAAATAAGATTTTTTTTTTTTTAAAGATAAAACGTTCTCCACTCCATACATGGTGTCTCAAAAACATTTGACTTAATTTTGCAGTAAAATGACAGTCAATGATTATTAGTGTGATCTCAAATTCTAATAAGATCTATAAAACATAGCTACTTCCATTTTATTGTTTGATATATTCTTCAGGTTGATGAATGACGTTTGCAATTAAAAGCAATTTTGAATGTTATTATTATCATAAAGATTGTGGAGCATGCATTATCAAGGAAATTCAATAAAAATAAAACTACTGGAAAGCAGACAAAAAAAAAGCAGCAAGCCAAAGGGATTTTTTTTTTTTTTTTTGCATAACATGTAGTGTGCATATTGAAAATGTATGAAACTTTGAAATATGAGCATGTATACAGATGAAATTGAGCTAAATATATCCTTGGCCTCACCCCCCAAAAAATAATTCTATTAAGTTTACAATTAATTTATGAGACATCACTTGCCAAAATTTGTTTTGTTTTAATAATGATAGGTGTGTATGTGTTTTTCAACACCTTAATATTACAATGTCTAAATTTGATTTTCGATTTTTGTTTGTTTGACCTTTGGTGTGGCCTAGTGGTGACCAGAAAGTTTTATCATGGGTATTTTACTTAAAATGCATTTGAATGCATAACGAGAATACATTTTGATGACATTATTGGTTCAACACAGTTTAGATTTTTTTCCTCAGTAACATGCCTGTACGGTAAATGGAAATTGCACTTTATAGCACTTTTCGATCACCCTTAAGTACTCAAAGGGCTCATGCTGACAACTCATTTACCAAAAAGCACTCACACACCAGTCGTGGTAAACTACATTGTTTAGACACAGCTGCCCTGGGGCAGGCTGACAGGCCAGGCTGCCATATTGCGCCTACGGCCCCTCCGAACATCCAATATATATGGGAGATTACAAAGATTGGATTTTTTTTCATGGACTCTTACGGAAAAAGGTCATAGTAACAGGAAAATGGCACCTTCTCAAGGTCTATTAGAGTCACTGGAATGTTTCTTCCCACCACAACCATCACCGTCCTGCCACACATGTCCACGCCTGGAAACAAAAAGAAAAGGTCACACATATGACATATCGATTAAAGAAGTTTTAACATGATTCTTAGATAAGACAGGTTTATGTGGTTTCTAATACAGTACATCACTGTGGTGTTAGTCATTCAAATTTAAATTGCATGAACACTATGTATCCATTCATTTTCTAGAGGAGGGTGCTGTGGGTCCTCAAGTGCTTCGTGAGAAATAATTGGGGCCTCGAAGCAATTTGCAAATGCCATCTAGGAGTATTATTTTCAAGATTCAAACCCCTGAACCTCTCGACTGCATGGCACACACACAAACTACTACATGAATGTCTTTCAAATTAAAGTTGTGCGCGTTCTTGAAACAACCAATAGCGATCATGTAGCGTAGGGTATCTAAAGCGGCGGAACTTGAAACTGCGTAGGCATAGCTAGACAGTGTAATGATTGGCGGACAGATAATGGTCCCTTCCACAATGGGGTTAAGACAAAGCTAATAGTCTAGTCATAAAGAATCATGTGGCAAAAAAAAAAGGTATCTCCCGTTGTTGTGTAAACTGTCACTATTTTGCTGAATGGGGCGCATACGCACGGGGCACCACAGTACAGAAATATGGATTCAATCTCCCACAATGTAAAATGTGCAGCAACACTGCCCTCTATTGAAAATATTTTGCATTGGTGGAAGTGGATAAGTCAATGGCTGGCTTCAGCCCTACTTTTGCAGACACACACACAAGACTCCACAACAGTACCTGTCTGATATAATGCTTTCAGGGCAGCGATATCAGAGAGGTCCTCTGCTCTGGCCCGACACAACCAGCGGTTGTAGCTAGAAAAGAGACACACAAAAAGTAGGAGAATCAGCAATTTTTTGTCCACCGATGCCCAGATGAACCATCTGTCTTGTATAACAAGTTAGTAAATACACACATCTTTACTGTGATGCACGAGTTTGCAAAGTTTGGTGAGTTTTTGAGTATGCACAGTCTTCCAAAAAGTGCTTTAGTTGCTGGAATAAGAAACAAAGTGATGTCAATGGGATCCTAGCCCTCAGTGGTTAGGACATAAAATTTATTTCAGAAAAAGGGTGGCCAAGGGGAAAAACAAAAAACAAAAACGTGTTGTGAAATCAATCGTTCCATCAAACAAAACGAGCCATTTCAACTTCATTAGGAAGATATGCTTGATTGTCTTTGTGTTGTTCCTTGGCTTGATGCTAGAAATGTGATGTGTGTTGCTAGGAGCTATTGGCAGCACTTTCAGTTTTGTTGTTACTGCTGCTCTTACTTTCTCTGGTGCTGCTTTTGCATGGCTGCATCGGATATGTGTCCCTGCAGGATCAGCTTGCGTTGCTTGTCGACATCGCCCTCCATTCGGGCAAAGGCATGATTGCCCACCTGGCCCAGATCAGATTCCAGATTGTCTTCCTCTGAATCATCTATTCCAAAAAGCAGACAACTTTTATAGTTGATTTATACATAAAATTGTTAAAAAATAAATAAATAGGTGTGATACAGTAAGGCAAAGAATAATGTTCTCAGACTTGACATGACGTCAGTTTGTGTAGGTGTCCAGATGTTTCACTAGCACGGTCACTGCCAAATTTTTCACATCCAATTTCTTTAAATGGCTACTTTGCTGACTAATATAAAAATGGTAAATGTAAAAGTCAATGTAAAAATGTAAAAAAAAAAATGGTAATGTAAAAAAACATTTTTTCCAGTCACTTCACCTATGAATTTATCACAGAGGAGGGTAATATGTATTTACGTTATTTATATTAACGTTATTTCTTGTAGTTTGGATGTTTATTAGGTTACCGATAATGAAAACCCAATATTCAATGTCTTGGGGAATTAGAATCTCACTGAAGAACACCAATGGCATGCATTCACACTAAAGACTGTGTGAGGGAGTCAGTCCCTTTTCATTTTTTTTTTTTTAAACTGGTTAGAATAACTACTGCTTTATGTACTTTGTCATGTAATTGTGTAAAAGTGTGTAAAAATGTTTGTTTTAACCAAAAACATTTAAAATTTTACACACTATTTATAAGGCACACTCAAATCTTTAATTAAAACAAACAGTGTGCCTTATAATCAGGTGCACCTTATGAATGGAATTTGAATTGAAGTTGAATAAAGTTGGACTTCTGTGGTAGTTTGTTTTGTTTAATGTATAGTAATGCATCTCTTTACAACAAAATGCAATATGTTTAGCAACGTGGTAACTTTGGTGTATTCTTTTTGAGATACCCTGTTTATTGGTGTTAATTTATTATCAAAATTAAGACATTTTCTGCCCATGTTCTGAATTGGTCGCACACCACCACCTGTTTGGCACTTCTGAGATAAAAAGGAAACAAGAGATTGTGAAGTGAAGTGTGGCCAAACAGGTTTCTCTCCGTGAAGAGTAAATATGAAATTTCACAAACTTGCTTGCTTTTAGAAATATTTACTTACATAACAGTGCTGCGACATACATTCAGTAACTACCTTTCATTTGTTTAACACATTTTACACATGAATTGAGTTTAAAGGCACATGTTTCATATGTCATGATATGTAACAAACTAGGTCTTTATAAGTGTTGGAACCCGTACTACATGTTGAATAAGTGTTGTAAAGAGAAAACTATCGGCACATTTCTATTGTGTTTTTAACATAAAAACATGTTTTATGTCAAACAAGTTGAGAAAGCTTTGCAATAAGGGAAGTTAAAGCTGAGAAAATTAAAAAGAAGTTCTCGCAAACAACATCTTCTAATAGCATTTAAATAAGTCAAGTGGAGCATGTCCGAAACCAGTGGGCACCTGGTGTTTTTGTTTGACCTTTACCCAACACGTGAGCTCCACATAAAGCCACGGGAGCTGCGTGAGCAGTCCATCATTTCTGTTGAAAATCCAATGCCCCAGAGTATTCTGGGCTTCTTTGACCACAACGCCTGACAGAGACATGTTGATGTTTGAGTAAGAGACTAACTTTTTTCTTTGTTCAACTTCAAGTGTTGCATGTTTGGCAGAGAGAATTTTCTTTGTACCGTATTGGGCATATTTCAAATTTAATGTTCCTTGCGATAATGGTGACAACTAATTATGAACCTGTTGATGACCAATTTCAAGCCCTGACAGATAGTGACAGACGTAAAAGAAAAAAAATTGCTACGTTTGACAACGTTCAGTGTTGCACAGTGACAGATTGCACAGTGACAGACTGGTTAGTGCAGAGGTTGACTCCAGCCTACCGGTGTGAGATTGCATGTTCTCTTTTTGTTTGGTTTTGGACACTCGAGTGAAGAGAAGGGCGGAGCTGCCAACTGATTACCACCTGGTAGTGTGTTGGCTTTAATGGCGGGAGAAGATGCTGGTCCGAAGATTCAGGCCCTAGCGTTTTGTCAGGGTCTGCTGGGACCATTTAGAAGCATCCCTTGTTGTACAAAGTTCCAACTCTCACCGATGGAACTTTTTCCAAGTCCTGAGGGAGGCAGAGGACATTGTCGAGGCGGCCAATTGTTGTGGCCGTAAGTAGGCCAGTGGCTGTCATAGCGGCAATCCCAGAGACCGATGGTGGACACCAGCTGTAAAGGATGCTATCAACCTGAAGAAGGTCCCTTTTGCCTGTGGAATTCTGGAGATACCTGACGTGTACCTACTGGCCTGGCAAAATATGGCTTTGGGTGTCACCTAGACAAAAACACAGGCATGGGAGGAGGTCTGTGAGGCCATACAGAATTACTTTCAGATGGCTTTGAAGAAATTCTGGGTCACCATCTAGCATCTTGAGGGAAAGAAGCGATGCACCATTGATATCGGTGGAGATGGGGTGCTGCTGCTGACCTCGACTTAGGATGGATGGCATGAGTCATGGGGGAATTCCAACAATGTCAGCATTTGGTTCGCATTGCCCAACAGTAACTAACTCCGCCAAGGGTTCCCTTTGTCACTGATTCTGTTCATTACTTTCATGGACAGAATTTCAAAGTGGAGTCAAAGCAGTGATAGGGTCCGGTTTGGTGAACTCAGTACTGCATTTCTGCTTTTTAAGCATGATTAAGCCATGATCTTCAACTCTCACTGGAGTAGTTTGCAGCATAGTGTGAAGCGGTTGGGATGAAGCTCAGCACCTCCAAATTTGAGGTCATGTTCTTCAGCTGGAAAGGAGTGGCTTGCCTTCTCTGGGTTGGGCGTGAGATCCTGCTAAAAGTGAAGGAGTTCAAATATCTCAGGAAACAGCTATGGTAGTGCAAGAGATCGACAGATGGATCACTGCGGTGTGCTTAGACTCTGTACCGGTTTGTTGTGGTGGTGAAGGACCTTAATTGAAGAGCAAAGCTCTCAATTTACCGAATGAGCTACATTCCTACCTTCACCTATGGTCACGAGCTGTGGGTCATGACCAAAAGAATAAGAACCCAAAATACAAGAGGCCAAACTGAGTTTCCTCCACAGGGTGTATGGACTTTCCTGCAGATAGGGTAAGAAGCTCAATGTTCCAGCATTAGCATGTCACACTGGGGGAACGCTCCAGGGACAATCCAGGACATGTAGGAGAGACTATTGCTACATTTAGAAAGCAGTTTGAAGTGACCCAATTCTAATTTTGCCCCTATGTGACCTGTAATCTTTCAGCGCTAGCTTGAAAAACACAGATCCAATTTTTTTCAAATGTGACCTAGGCCGCTTGGTTATGTGGTTCTGAAACCAATCGCCATTAGAGATCAACGTATCAGCCGGGCCAAGCATATATTGGTATTGACCCTTTTTAAGTCCGACCGGCCGATATGAAGGAATCAATGTAAATGCCTTTAAGGCTGATTCAGCGGGATGTATTTTTGTTTCAAATAATGCTAAGAAAACAGTTTCTATATTGTAAAGGAAGGGTTTTGCCAATAAAAGTACTTCCGGGTTTGCCGATGATGCATTTCCATTTCCGGTTTGCAGACAGCCGCATCATCAAACAGCATGGCAACACTATCTGAAACCATCCTCAGTTAATTATATGCCATAAATTTCATTTTATTATATTTCACACATATGAGTATCGAAATTGACGCATATTTTTGGTGAATTGTTTTTTTATAACGTCGTTTGTAATTCAAGTTTTCACCACAGATGATCAATGAAGGCAATTGAAGCAGAGAATGAACCAAGGGTCTTCATAATTGTGGTTTAACTTGGTGTCACCAACACTTAAATTGAGAACACTACAGTAAAACTGGGTTATTTCGGCTCTGATGCAGCCGAGCCTCTCAACTGTCATGACCTGTGGAGTTGGTTGTGTTTGTTGTTTTGCCTCTCTCTTGAGCAGGAGTGGGCAGTTTCGGCCCTCGAGGGCCAGTGTCCTGCATGTTTTCCAGTTTTCTCTCCCTAACACACCTGATTTAAACCATTAGCTAACCAACAAGCTCTGATGGAGCTTGAAAATAATCCTAATCATTTGAATCAGGTGTGTTTGAGAGAGAGAACGGGAAAACATGCAGGACACCGGCCCCCGTGGCCTGGAATTGCCCACCCCTGCTCTTGAGGGAGGCGTTTTAAGGTAATTGCACTTATTTTCTGTTGCCGTCAAACTGCCTCCGCTGCAATGCGTCACTACAATGCTGGTCTGCCATTGTTCAGCGTCTCGACTCCCTAAAATACCGGTCTACTTTTGGTCAGCATGATGAGGTGACTAAGATGCTGGTCTGCTATTGGTCGGCGCACGGGGTCACAAAGATGGCTGCCTAAAGACTTGATCTTGTGTGAGAGTGCATTCAATATCGTATTTATTATGCATTTCCGTGCTTAATTGAATGTTGAATTGGTTATCCATAACTCCCAAGGTTGCCAGTGATGTTAAAGAGAGAAGTAAGAAGATGATGTATATGGAAACGAAGCTGGAGATAATCAAAAAACTACGAAGAAAGCTAAGCTAGCCTAGCCTGGGCTACCTTTACTAAGGAGTATGGCCCTAAAACCCATATCGGTCGATCTCCATATCCAAGCTTTCTGTCATCCTACTTCAGTCTGAATGGCCAAGTCGCTTTCATCTGACCTGCACTTGGGCTACCTTTACTAAGGAGTATGGCCCTAAAACCCATATCGGTCGATCTCCATATCCTAGCTTTCTGTCATCCTACTTCAGTCTGAATGGCCAAGTCGCTTTCATCTGACCTGCAACTGTGAAAGTTGTGTATAAACTTGCTGTCAGTAAAAGGAAGCACATCTCTCTCCCACCACTCTTGGCTTTGACTTTGCACCTACAAGTTCCTCTGCACAGAAACTGTTGCCACCTTTTCACCAAATGCTATGGTCAGAAACCCTTTTCCTGTTCAATTTCCTCCTAAAATTCAATAAAACATTGAAAATATTCTGGCTTTGGTATTACAGCAATTTCTACATTGCCAGGTACTCAATTCAGCCATCCATTGTGGCACTTCCATAAACACTGACGTTAAGCACGCTGGCCATGCATGTCATCATGGTGTCCTCAATGTGCATGCATGACAGTTTTGGGCCATTATAGTTCACAAACAGGTCACATACAGGTCACAAAGAAGTCACATGTACAGTATTTTGAAATGTGAACGACGTCACAAAAAATCAATTTCACAATTTGGAAATCAGCATAAAGCCCTGCTGCCTGAACGTAGCCTATGTCTCTCGGCTGGCCTGGGAATGCCTCAGAAAGGAGCGTGACGAACTGGCTGGAGAGAGGGAAGTCTGGCCTTCACTGTTAAAGCAGGTGCCCCTGCGACCTGATCCTGGAAGAGCAGTAAAAAACGGATGCATGGATGGAATAAATTGTAAATATAGTTACTTGGCAAAGCTAAATTGAGGGCAAGTCATGTCTTCATCTTCCTTCCCAATCACCTGTATTTTTCAGGTGTGCCCATTGTCACCCGGGATCCCAGGCAATTGAGATCTGTAGCACATGCCGTGATCAGAACAACTATTGTGTGTGTGTCTGTGTGTCGTTGAGTGGGCTTCACGGTTGTGTTTGCAAGGCTGTCTCCGAATCTTAAAATGTTTTGGTTATTTTTTCTCCAGGTTCTTCCTTTCAAATTCCCTGCCTGCAACACATGAGGGACAAGTCAAAAATCTGCAGGCAGCCCTGTATGGGACACCTGAGGGTCAGATTTCATCGTCCATTCCCAAATAACATTTATGTTTGAATCGCTCACAGTTTCATATCAGAAAAAAGTCATGCCACCATGGTAGAAACTGTGGCTTTGTTGTCTGGTTTACAAATGTCTCGGCATTTTCACATCAGTGAGGTGCATGACTTTGGTCATTGATAGTATGGGGAGTCAGGTGAGGCTCCATTCAAACCGTGCTTGCAGTTAAAAACCTGCAAACTCCATCTCAATTATGAAAGTCATCTTGGTTGCAGCCTATTTTGTGTTCAGGGTCACAATAATATAACAGCACACAGATTTCTTTGTGGAAGGAACTAAGAGCTCCTATTTGTGTTGTTCCAAACACTTGTGTAATGAAATGTCGAAGAGTTATTTTGTGGTTCGCTACATTTGAGCAATTTTAAAATATAGAAGCGTCCATTGAGTGGGACTATTTTTTTACCGTCCAAGCTTCCCGGTTTCTCTGCAATTCGGATTTGCCTCTCAGGTACAACAGGCTCGCCCTCCGAGTTGCCGATATCAGCCGGCACAAGAGGCAGACACACCCTCTCCTCCTCGTCAGACCGAGGATAGTAGAGAGGCAGCAATTTCTTGTACACTGCCTACAGAATCACACAAATGGATAAGAACAACGTGTAGAAGTCCTCCCCACACAGAATGTAGAGATTGACCAAAGTTAGACAAACCTCCTCTGTTTCAGACACAGCAAACACTACTGCTTCTATATTGCTTCCATGCTTCTCCAGGAACCTGCGTACTGTTCCTGTGGACAAGAATAGAAGCTAAAATAACTCTACAAAGCCCAAGCTCAAATGTCAGGTTTTTGTGATTAAAAAAAACCCAAAAAAGACAACGATACTGGCAAACTTTTACCCACATGAATGTGACTTCTAGTCAACAAAAATAAAAAATACAAAAGATGTTCAAATAACTGACATAATAATGTAAGACTAGGCACTTTGCAAAACCTTACAGTGTATTAATGATGAAGTGGCCTGTGTTCAGAATTAACTGATTACATTCAAACTCATTGTCTATGGGAGTCATCACACACCCACCACTATTTACCATAACGAAAATTAAAACCCTAAAATGTTCGACTGTTCTACTAGGCCTTTTATAACATTTTTACCACCTGATCTTAAAGCTTAAACCAAGAATTTGGAGGTACGTTCCCAAATTTTTTAAAAGAATACAAGAAAGATGTTTAAGACATATTGCTTTAATGGATAGTTATGTATTTCTTCCTCTCTCAGGGGATGAACGTAAATAGAAAACAATTATAAGCAATGTAAGGTTTCTGTTCACATTAGGGATGAAAAAAGTTTAAAATGATTTATCGCTCTCATTTTTCGATACAACAAAAATCTGGCATATAAAACAAGGGTGTATAGACTACCGGTAGTGTTATTCACTCTACATACAAGATGCATCTCTTTATCCAATAATGGTCTAAAAATTTGATGCTGCAATTTCCAACCGAAAATACCACAGAGATATTCCCCACTAGTGCAACCATCCCTATTTATTATTTATAAAACATTTGTGCATCTTACTAAAGGCGATATGCGTGGCGTCCTCCAGCGGGTATCCTCGTTTGGCGGTGGTCACTACGCTGAGGCCAACAGATGTCATCGACTGTTCCCTTGTTTTGAGGAGACAATGGACATGTCAACACCCAGGTTTTGTAAGATTTTACCTTTGTCACACTGAGGACGCGCTGAAGTCTAATGCCATAAAGCAATTTTCGAACACTTTTTCTCAACTCCCCAACTCCCATGGTCGCACCAGGAGTCTTGTATGTGTGCACGAGAGCTGTGCTTCCTCAAAGTTACACACACTGTGACAGAGGATCGAATGGAGCAGCTGAGCTCAAAGTGTTGTAAATCTCTTACCTAGTTTACTTTTGTAATAAATTGGAATTTCAAGTATAAACTCTAATTGTTATCATGTTTGGTCAACTACAAGCTTCACTAATTAGACTTCAGGGTGCCGGTAATCTAACCACTCTGTGAGCCAACAGCCAAATGGATGGGAATGAAAAGGACAACAGTACAGTTACTGTATAAGGTTAATAGGATACGATTTAAGTCAGTATGTATACTGCAGCAATATTTGTCTTAGAAAGTCGGCCTAGAATTAATTTCACAATTAAAAAAAAAAAAAAAAAAAATCAGGTACCCAAATGACCAGGCATGAAAATTGGGTGAGGGGGGCTACTAAAAATGAAGGATCACTGTAAATATTAACCCTGCTCCTTGCCAACTGAGGATTTTGATTTGGACCTTCTGTGACGGTTACCGCTAATTTATTAATGAAGATCTAGACTCCTATGTTAGCTGTTTGCTAGCCACTGTCAGGCTTGCTGTTACTTTGTAACACATTACATTATGTTTATATACTATATTATATACTACATATACTTCTTGTTACAAAAGGATCATAAAAAGTAATAAAACTCTAACTCCAATGAGCTTGCCAAATAATCCCCCCAATATTAGCGCTAAAGTTATTCAAATCAATAAAACAACAAGGGTGCACAAATGTATGCACCTGACTACTTTTGTTTAAGTAATTATTGCACACTTTCTGTAAATCCTATAAACTTCATTTTACTTCTCAAATATCACTGTGTTTATCTGCTATATGATATATTTTACGGAAATTGTTGATTGTCGAACTATCAATGATTCATAAAGGAAAATCTTGAAAATGATCAGGCGTGGCCAAATTTTTTAATACCACTGTATACCATGTAAGGTATATTCGGAAATATTAACTACCCTTAGACATTTATGATTTGAGCTGAGAGAGAGAGTGTTTTATTACTTTTTATGTATAACCATCACAATATTTGAACAAATATTGTGGGGATGACAGTTGATTCTGAGATCCTATATAAACTAAAATTCTATTTTAAACAACACAAGCAGAATAGTTCGAGGCTAAGTCATTTGGGACTTTAAAATCTTGACTAACTGTAATACAACTTTAACTTTTTTTCATCCAACGGTCCTACAAGTTTCTTTGACAGTGCTTCCAAACACAATAGAAAAACAGATAATTGCATGCAGAGCCATACTGTCACTTAGTAGTGTTTAGTCCACACCGCTGAATTTAATAAATGTTTGGGATCTTTAATTAAAGGTTTGGTCAATTTGGAGAATTAAACATTTTCCTATGATGATGTACGATATTTCTGGTTTTCAAATTTTTACGCAGTGGAATCTAAAATACCGACTTGTGATTATTCATTTATCCAAAAGCAAACTTTCAAGGTCAAAATCCACATTTAATTTTTTAAATGGACACATTGGTCAGGTAATCGATATGTGGAAAAAAAAAAAAAATCTTTTGAAACAAAAAAATCATTCCGTTTGTGATGGGTCGATGTATGTGCCTAGGTCATAGAACAACCGCTGCATACCGCTTTAAAACAAACACATGACCAACGCATGAACTGCATCGGCATGGCGAAACACGCGCCAAACTGTGTTTATAAGAAAGGGCGTCTGTCAACGTGACGCAACCGCTGAAACGATCCAAATCTTTTGGTTGCTTGTAAATGTCTTTGTGGATTATGGAGTAGCTTCAGTGAAAATGAAAGTTGTCTGCCGTGTAGGACCGATTTGAGCAAATTTCAGAGATTAAGGTATTTATTTCAATCTCCTTGTTTCACCTTCTGATCTTGTTCCAGTCTAATTCCAATTAATTTTAAGGTAACTCTCCCTTTACTATTCACTCTATTTTTCTGCAGATTAAATGTCGCATTTGTGTATGGTTGCACAAACGCGGCCCAGCCAAGCGATTTGAATTGCAGTGCGATGATGTTTGCGTGATTGGGTGATAGGGCGACATCTACAGGACGTGTTCCGTGCAATGAGACATGAAACGATGCAAGACGCAAGCTAATCAGTTTCAGGGAGATAAAAAAAACAGAAAACAGAAATATATTGAGCCTTCCAAATTAAAAGCACACATTATTAAAGTAAGATTTAATTGAACATTAAAAATTAAGGATTTTGATTTGGACCTTCTGATGTTATCCAAACTCAGGTTGCAGGGGCAGCAGCTTCACCAGGGATGCCCACATGTCCCTCTGCCCGGCCCCTTCATCCAGCACCTCCAGGAGGATCCACAGGCATTCCCAGGTCACCAGAGAAGCATAGTCTCACCAGTGTGTCCTGGGTCGTCCCCGGAACCTCCTCCTGGTGGGACATGCCCGGAACACCTCACCAGGGAGGCATCCTA
The DNA here is from genome assembly GCF_059441005.1 of Hippichthys cyanospilos. Lineage (NCBI taxonomy): Eukaryota > Metazoa > Chordata > Actinopteri > Syngnathiformes > Syngnathidae > Hippichthys > Hippichthys cyanospilos. The sequence continues at coordinate 4,254,768 of NC_142373.1, forward strand.
ACCAGATGCCAGAGCTACTTCAACTGGCTCCTCTCAACGGGGCGGGGAAGCGGCTTGACACTGAGTCCTTCCTGGTGACCGAGCTTCTCACCCTATTTCTAAGGGAGATCCCAGAAAGCCTGCGGAGGAAACTCATTTTGGCCACTTGATTCCGGGATCTCGTTCTTTCGGTCACAACCCACAGCTCATAACCATAGGTAAGGGCAGGAATGTAGCTTATCGAGAGCTTCGCCTTTCGGCTCAGCTCTTTCTTTACCACGTCAGACTAGTAGAGTTGTATTAAAGCAGATGCCGCAACGATTCACCAGTCCATCGCCTGTTCCATCCTAGCCTCAGTCGTGAACAACACCCCAAGATACTTGAACTCCTTGACTTGGAGGGCAATCTACCCTTTTCTTAATGAGGACCATGGTCTCAGATTTGATCAGGAATACGTTAGTTATTTTAAGAAAATGCTGATTACACCAGATAAAAGAACAAACAGTGATCATAAGGCCTGGATGTTGTGCTTCATGTGCTTGTGTTTTATCCTATGATGATTTACAATTTAAAATGTGCTTTGAGAGAGAGGAATTGAATTAATCAGGTTGTGGTTCTTACGTGGCCAGCTGCAGGATGTTCCGGTAACAGCTGTATAGCGAACTCTCTGCTGCTGTTCTGTACTTTGCTTTGTACTTTGGTCCCACTGTGTGGATGATGAACCTCGCTGCCAGGTTGAAGCCTTTTGTATGCTTTGCCTCTCCTGTGCGGCATCCTGCGCAGGAAACACATAAGAAGGAAGGTGTACACACACACAAACAAAGCTTACAGAGTTTAAATTTTTACAACAGTACAATAAAATATTGTTGGGCACCTTTAAGTTTAAGTAGCTCGTCTTTCAGTTCGGGCCCTGCCAGCTGATGGATCCGCTCAGATACTGGGTTCTTGTCGTTGAGTAGTTCATTGCTGGTGTTGGTGATGGCGGTACAGTTCAGCAATGCTACATCACCAGTGCTGTAGGTAAGAAGATGGAAAAGTGTTTTTTTTTTTTTTGTTTTGTTTTTTTTGGAGGGGGGGTATCAAAGCCAGTCAGTCAACGTAAAAGTCACGGCTTTGCCTGTAAAGCACCAACTTGTTTGCACATGTAATTTTTTCAGATTTTGTCTGTCCTCCATTAACGACAACCAAAACAAGGACAAAGTCCATCCATCCATTTTCTACAGCTGCTTATTCTCACTAGGGTGACCGGCTTGCTGCTGCCTATCCCAGGTAGGTGTCTGCGGGCAGCAGGCAGGGGGACACCCTGAACTGGGTGCCATCCAAATGCGGGGCACACAGGAACAAAAAAAACATTCACTCCCAATCACACCGAAGGATAATTTACAGTGTCCAATACATCTACCATGCATGTTTTTGGAATGTGGAGGGAGCCAAAGTACCAGGTGAGAACCCATGCAGGCACATGAGAAGATGCAAACTGCACACATGAAGGTCGGAGCAAACTAGAATTCAACTCAGGACTCTGAACTGCACCACGGACGCGCAGTAGTCCGTGTCTACCATGTGCAGTGGTCACTTTTTCTACCATGCCACCCACGAGGACAAAGTCGACCCCCAACATGTTTTGTGTTCTGCAGTAGCTGTTATTGAGGCTGATGCTTAAGAGCACATTTTGGTGGTCACAAGTCAACTCCTGGTGTGTTTCCTAAGGGGCATGGCGGTCATGTTAGTGTGTCAGGAATGCGAGCATTCCGCATAAACCAAAACCCTGAGTCAGCCACCTAGCCCAGCAGCATGACGAATCATGTGATCTTCCACAAAGAGGAATTATGACATGGACTCACTCCTTGCACCAAAATGTTCGACACCGATTACAGAGAAATCTTGATTTGACTGACTGATTGTTCATTTAAACAAAACATCTCACAATATAGACTTAAAAAAATGTTTGACTTATTTTGTGGACTAAGAACACCTACTACAAGACAAAATTATTGTAACAGGGAAAAAAAAAGTTTCTCTTGATAATGGACAACCTACTGCTTTAAAAAAATACAAAGCAATACTTTTTATTTCTTATACAGACTGTGCATAGCAAAATAACTGTTTTCAGTGGAGCAATTTCAAAATTTAAATTTTAACTTTGTATAATTAACATCAGGCATTTAAGAAAAAAGCTTTAACAGCCTTGAGCAATTTCACTTGAGCAGCTAGCATTTTCTATATATCAACTGGACCTACTATGCAATAAGATTCGTTTGACCATGGTGATGTTTGCACTGCACAGAGTGACATAAATGTTCATTGTTTTGTGGGATGTTGCTTAGTTCTTCCTCTTATTAAAGCCAATGATCACATCATTTGAGGCACAGAAGTAAATGTAATTTGTAAACACTCTATTCATCTTTCAGTGGAGTGGAGTGATACGGCATATCAGGAAGTAGATTGGTTCCTCTAGATGTTTAAACCTTACTGATTGAAGAAGAAAAAAAACAAGAAGCTATTTATCAGATATGTTGTGTGACCCCCCCCCCCCCCCCCACCCCCCACCCACACACACACACACACGCACGCACACACACACGCACACACTTCACGAAGACTCACAAGAGGATGATTTTGCAGTTTATGTCTGGCCTGAAGGGGAAGGGCGAAGGGAAGTACTGCTGGCTGAGCAAGCTGTCACTCAGATCCTGCGGAATGCGCTCGACATCCTCTTTGAGTTGCTGCCACGTGGGGAGGGTTTGGATGTCCACAAACTGAGAGCGAGCACCCAGGGGATCCATCCCCTCTGGCATCCCAGAATCAAGCCTTCAGAAAAAGATCAGCAACACAGAAGCTCGGGACTTCCAATTATAATTCTGTTCAAAAGCATTAAAGATGATTGAACAATTACAGCATGACAATTTAAAATCTTTTCCAGGACACACGGTTAATCATCACACTTCGTCCTTGTAGGCATTTTGTTTCCATAGAATACATCCCTTTACAGGTCCAAATCAGCTAATGAGTTGCATTTAGACATTATTAAGTGCTGCACTGCAATAAAGTGTTTCGTCCCATCAAGCTCTTGACAAATCTGAAAGTACTTAGGTTAATTTCACTTGCGGCAAATGTCTGGACTATTCAGGGACGTGGGTTTACACCACTGCATTCGATACTGTATCGGTTGTTAAAGAGAATTCGAGGAAAAACTTGAGATTTTCCTCTTCGAACCAAACGATTCTTAATGTGTCTTAGACACGATTTGCTCGCACACTCCTATGCCATTGGGCAATTTAAAGTTTCCATTTACGTACCTCAGCAGCTGTGGTGGTCGGAGGCAGTCGGGGTGTCAACGCCCAAAAAAAAAAATCGACGTAACAATTTCAATTATTTATAAATATCCAAAGCGCATTCGAAAATAAAGACAAATGCCCCAATTTACGATTTTTTTCACAGATAGCTGTCATGCTAGGAGTCACGTTAATGTAGTTTAAAAGTAGACAAAATCACTCAATCTACATCCGGCTGGTTATTTCAAATTAAAACACCTTTCTTATTGTCTCAAGTATCGTTGAAGGTGTTCACATTGTTTTGCTTGCCTTACAATATTGTTTGCTGGAACTTTATGGGTCCACCTGTAGATATCATTTAAATTGTTGAGGTTAACGATCATATTGCGCCCACGTAAACCAAAGTCATTAGATCGCGTGACGTACCAGTATGCTTTTATTTTGTATCATCGTTGATTTTTTTTTTTGTTTACGGTTCTCCAGATCACTAAAACAACACAGGCACATCTTTCCGTGTGTCACTTGAATTGGGTAATGCCACTTCTACTGTAGTTTGTGGAAGTTACGTTCATCGGATCCGAAAGCCACTTCTTTGAATGGAGTCTTTAAAAAATAGTAACTCTGCACGTATGCCATGGTCAGATTCTTTTGAAACCACCAACTGTCTCAAACGCTGTACAATAATACTGTAGACGGGTCTTTACAGAATTGACCTCCCAACCTATCAAATCTTAAAACACTAAAAACATTCACTATTAGTAAATTTACCCTGAGAACAAATTTAACAAATAAATAAACAAGGAAAAAGAATGTTTGAGAATCGTTTTAAAAATGTGAAACAAGGCATATGCACCCCCTAAAACACAATTTTCTCATCTCCCACCCCACAGGACCAAATCAAATCTCAAATAAAACAGTAATATGAAATTACTTTTTTTTGTATTGTTTCATGGTGCCTCTTGTAACCATGGGGACATTTATTTTAATGAACAAAATATTTCAAATAAGTAATATTCAAGGAACATGTCCCACAACTTGTACACAGCTCTGTTAACATTTCCTTTTCAGTATGGTAGTAGAGAAAACAATAAGATATGCTTCGCTTGACATAATCAGCACCCCCCCCCGCACCCCCCCAAAAATGGGCAGAGATAATGTCTTCTATTTTTCATATTTTTTTTATAAAATAGTTAGCTTTGATTGAATGTCTCACTCAACACCATGCCACACTGTAATCACGCTCTGCATGATAATAATAAGACAATTGGCATATTAATATTTTTCTTTACTTTTGGTAGTAGAATGGTTTGCACAACTGCTTGTGGTTTTGTTCCTGGCATGTTCTCCTGTTTATTGAGTTGGGTTTCTCTGACTACTCGGGTTTTCTCCCACATTACAAAAACATGCATGGTATTCAAATCTAGCAGACAAATTAAATGGTCCTCAGTCGTGTTTGTGAGTATGATTGGTTGTTCTTCTTTGTGTGCCCTGTGATTGGCTGGCAACCTCTTCAGTGTGTACAGTACCCTCGTTTATCGCGGTAGATAGGTTCTGGAACTCGCCTTGATAGCTGAAAATCCGCGAAGTACTGCCCCCACTTTTCATATTTAAAAAAAAATTAATATATTAAAAAAAAATTAAACGTGAAAAGTCATCATGCTATACATATTATTTTTTAAGACAAATATTACTACAGTATACATATTTACTTAAATCCTAAATGATTAAACCTTGTACACTTTACAGTAAGTGAACAGCTCCCCCTTTCCTTTGAAGGCAGATGCAGTGGCCTGGACGTTGAATAAAGTCAAATCTGGACATGATCAAAGATGATTACAATGGAGAGTTTACACTTGAAAAACCATTTTATTATAAAAGAAATCTTGGTAAGAGATTTCCAACGGTCTGACGGATGTCTACTTATGTATCTCTCACTGCCTCGACAATGTGTGTGTGTGTGTGTGTGTGTGTGTGTGTGCGTGTGTGTGCGTGTGTGTGCGCGTGTGCGAGTGTGTGTACGTATGCCTTTTGCTGTGTGTGGGTGCGCTTCGTAACTGACATGAACGTCCCTGTGGGACGGGAGTTGGGGCGGGAGTAGAATAAAATTCCACAGGGACATACTGTGTAACTTGTGAAACACACCCAAGTACACGTTGTCGTCAACATGCAAGAAGCAGAAACAGAGGAGCGTTCACCAGACCGTTGGAAACTTCTTACCTAGATTTCTTTTATAATAAATGGTAGGCTATATAGTGTAAACTCGCCATTGTAATCATCTTTGATCATGTACAGATTAGACTTAAAATCAATGTGCGAGTGGCTACTAATATGACCACAGAACATAAGCAAAAGAACAAAAAACAAATATAAAATTAATAAATAAATAAATAGAAATAAAAAAAACAGCAAAGTATTGTGCGTCCTAGCCGATCCAACTTAATTTATGAGGCACTTTAAAACAACACACAGTTTTTCAACCAAACTACATAATCATTTCTATACTATTGACGTACCACAGCATATTCAACTTTTTCAAAGAAATGAGAAATAGTACTTAAGATATGTACAAATGACACGATGATGTGAAGATTTAACACATACTTTTGACAATTTCGATATTCTTCAAGATTCAAGTGTTTTATTGCCATATGCATAGTAGTACTACAAAATGAAATGCTTATTTTGTTCACTTCCCCGAGCAGACTAAATTACATAATCAAGCAAATAATGAGGTAGGCAGTAAAACAAAAACAAACAAACAAAAAAAAACAGTAATAGAGCAATAAGGTCAGTAATAATGAACCACTAATCAATGAATAGACTTACATTATGATCAATTTATGGAGTAGATGGAGTGGAAGAAAGTGTATGCATATGAGGATGATAGTGCAAAATATCATGTCGTGCAAAATATTATGTATTTAGCAGCTCTATTGTACTGTGCAGGATTTGTAAGGCACATGCGGTAAAGTGAATGGTGATGAGGCATAATAGTGTGTGAAGGATTTGGTTAGAATCCGGATGGCCTTTGGGTAGAAGCCAGCTAGTTTGCCAGCCTGGCAGTCCTGGCCCTCAGGCTCCTGTAGCGTTTGCCTGATGGCAGCAGTTCAAACAGTTTGTGTTGTAGGTGAGTATTGTCCCTGATGAGGATGTGTGTCCTCCGCAGACCCCTGGTGTGATAAATGTCTTGCAGTGAGGGGAAGGCTGTTCCACAGATGCGCTATGAGGTCTTGATCCCACGTTGGAGGGCCTTCCTGTCTTGTGCTGTAAAGTTGCCGAACCAGACTGTGATAGAGGTGGATGTACTTTGGATTGTACATCTGTAGAAGTTGTTGAGAATCTTTGCTGGCATGCTGAATTTCTTCAGTCCCCTCAGAAAGTACAGTCACTATTGGGACTTCTTGATAATCTATCGAGTGTTGTGGGACTAGTTGAAATCTTTGTAAGTGTAAGTGAAATGTAAGTGCAGAGGAATTTGAAGGCTTCCCCCCTCTCCACCTCTGTTCCATTTATGAATAGTGGTGTTTTGTGTGACTCCATCTGCAGCCTCGGGTTTATGATCAGTTCTTTCGTCTTGTCTCTGTTGAGGTGGAGATAGTTGCTGCGATATCAGGCCACAAGGTCTGTCACCTCTTTCCTATATGCTGTCTGGACCCCACTAGTGATCAGCCCGTTGACTGTCGTGTCATCCATGTACTTAATTATGCTGGTGTTGTTTTGCGAGGTGATACAGTCATAGGTGAAGAGTGTGGAAATCAAGGGGCTCAGCACACATCCCAGAGGTGTGTCTGTGCTTACAGTTCTGATGCTGACTGTATGGTTGTGGTCTCTGACTAATTGAGGTCTGCCTGGGAGAAAGTTCAGCACCCAGTTGCAGAGGCGGGCTGCCAGACCAAGTGTAAGGAGTTTATCTGAGGAATGTACTACAGGGACAGAGAAAAAAAAAACTATCAGCATCCAACCACCCATCAAAACATGTTTTAATGGTCTTTCACACATACTTTGAATATGCAAATCAAAATCTAGTGGATAGGCTGTATCAAAAAGCCATCAATCTCTACATTAAGCTTTTTTTTTTTAAGCAATGCTCGATGATCCTGTGGGTGCCTGTGTGTACAGTACTAATCCTATTTTTAAGTCTGTGCAGCATCTCCTTGCTGTTGCCGAGCTTTCATTCAAAGCCTGCAATTCTTAAGTTTATTTTTGTTCTTTTTGTTGAAATATATTAATAACTTTGCCGGGTCATTGGAGTTCTTTTTTTGAACTACAGTATATTAATAACTTTAATAACTCATGGGTATTTTTCGTTTGATGTCCGTGTGTGTGTGTCTGTGTGTGGACATGTTTGTGCATGCGTGTGCGTGCATGCATACTCGTGTGTGTGAGTGTGATCCATTTTAAATTAATTATCCATCCAATTTGTGCTGTTATTTTGCTTTTGATCATTTGCACACATTGCATTTTTGTGGCGTGGCGGATGATTTTCCATTGATATACTTGACATCATTGTTTCACAGCTGAGCTATAGCTAATGTTTTGCAGCAAACGTAAAGTTAAAAAAAAAAGACCTTTTCAGTTGTGTCAGCCCAACCTGACCTCTGATGTCACAATCATTCAATGTTGTTGTCCATCAGTGTGATGGGCCATCATTTTTTCCTGTCTCTTGAAGAGTATTTTCTCTGATCATCACTGTTTGCTTTTTGAACTGATGCATGAAAGGACACTCAGGCAGGGTGGACCATTTTTCACAAACAACATTAATAACAACCTTATGTATTTTTTAATCAGAAATAAAACATTAACTTGCATTTCCAATTTTACACATTTGTTCTAAAGAAATTAATAAAGACTTCCAACACCCCCCCCCCCCCCCCCCCCACACACACACACACACACACACACACACACACATACATCATATTAGCAACTCAGATACTTGGATATTTGGGTTTGACCTTATTTGGGTAATCATACGCATTTATATTGGCTTTAAAAACTTGAATATTACCTTCATTTGGATAAAAAAAATTGACTGTTTGTAAACAGTCGCTTTATTTAACATGTTTTTTTTTTCTCGCAGGGGTAGGCATCTACAGTGACTAACTGCACTTTTATTCAAGTGGACTGGTGAGTAACCCATCTGTCTTCACTCTAATAAGTGTCATTTGTCAGCTGATTGACAAAGATTATGAAAAATCTCCAAAATATAACATGTAAATGAGATTATATAAAAAGCCAAGTTTACTTGCGTAAACTTGATTACAGTGAAGTGTTTATCTAGAAGAATCAACGTTGGCCGTATCTACAGTCAATGTTTTTAATTCTTTTCATTAGATGTAACAAAAACGCTTCTGAAGTAAAAGTCAGTAATTGAAGTGTTGCACGTTCTTTTTCAAGATGGTGGTGTAATGCATTACACTACTACGTTACAGCAAAAAGTAATGCATTACAGTAATTACATTACTTTTGTAATGCACTACTCCCAATACTGACCATGACAGACGGATACAGCTTCCGCATCACAGCAGAATCTGCACCAATCTGCCTGTCAATCTTCCGTGACAGCAGGGGTGTCCAAACTTTTTGCAAAGGGGGCCAGATTTGGTGTGTTAAAAATGTAGGGGTCCAACCTTGGCGGGCGTTCTTTACATATAACAGCAATTAATTTAAATACATTTCAGCGAACCGTTCTGTGTTTCACATTTGCTTTTTTATTTTAATTTCACCTATCTTAAGCATGTGTTTTGGTTAATTTGAAACGTGCATATCAAAATTTGGAATTGACATTAAATATTGAAATTGAATGTTCACTTCACTTTTTTTAACACCAACTTTTTTATAACAGTTGAAAAGAAGTAATTGTACTCTTGGGTAGTTTAATATTTATAAACATTTTAAACACAATAACAGAGAAATGAACAAGTAATAGTCATATCAACAAGTGCAGGGCTCATTTAAAATATGACATTAGTAACTATAAATGTTGACTGTATTTTTAAATGGTTATTATTCTGAAGTGAAAAGTTAAAAAAAAAAAAAAAAAAAAAAACGTTTTCAGACTGATCGTAAATGAAAAATGACTTGTCCGCATGAGTGTGATAGGTGGAACTGAGATCTGGAGTGCAGGACAAAGGCCAGGTGTGGCTCTATGGCAGTAGTATGGATGCACAAGATGTCTTGTAAGTGAGAGCCTGATAGCCATGTCCTCACACGGCTCTTTTTTAAGTTCATTATCGAGAATGTCTTCTCACACAAATACGTGGACCCGAACAAGCATAGCATTTTCTTAACAAATGCTCGAATCTCTCGGAACTTGTCCTTATCCAGATGTCGGTAAAAGTTGTAGAATATTGCTGCTGTGAGATTAAACTAGCTTCAAGATGTTTCAGTTTCTCACTGCGTTCATTACCTGTGATCTTGCCATATACGTCAGCATGTTTTGTTTGGTAATGTCGCTTCACATTGAACTCAAAACAGCCACTGTCTCTTTACAAATGAAGCAGACACAGTTGTTCCGTATTTCAGTGAAGAAATAGTCCAATTTCCACTCATCCTTGTACCGTTGGCCCTCGCAGTCAAGTTCCTCCTTTTGTTGATTGTCACCATTTTAGAAAGTTAGGGGCTCATACAGTCAATTACTCAAATACTAATTTGCTGTTCCTAATTGAGCCTATAAATGGCAGCAATTAGCACACACACGTAACAGCGCTGCTGCCCAATGTATTCATTCTCCATGCGGGCCAGACGTTTTTGATTTTATGACTGAGGCTGGATAGAAATTGACCACAGGCCGCATTTTGCCCCCGGGCCGGACTTTGGATATGGCTGCGTTACAGCCGACCCTCACTCACGAACAAGACCTCAAACAGTGTTGGGCGAGTTCTTCAAATGTAGTGCATTATTTATTACTTATTACTGCCATTTCAAAGTAATGAGTTACATTACAATATTACTGTATTTGAAATGCAATGCATTACACCACTATTATTAATGCATTATTATTACTTTTATATTACTCTTACTACAAAACTGAAAATATGGATTTGCCATTCTAAACGTAGCTCATTACACATCCAGTGGAAGGTTAGCTTAAGCCTAAAAACAGTACAAATCATTTGATCTGTATTGTATTGTAAACCGTTGAAGACATGACAAGATACAGAATCATTTTAATGTATTTCAATCCCTTTATTACTTAGCTTCACAGCATAGTTATATATTGTTTATACTTTAGAAAAAACTTAGTGCATTCCACAATTTCAATGTTAATATTCAAATTAAAGTTCATTCGGCTAGGTTAGGGACAGAAAATAGATTATTTCGGTGGGGCTAACGTTAGCATCTAGGCTAAATTGTCGTTATTGTGTTTAATGTACCGTTTAACGTGAGTTTTTGTATGCTTCATCTTGATACACATTGACCACAACTATTTAGAGGCTATTATTATTATTATAATAGCACTTGGACAATGAAAAGTAGCGTTAGATTACTTTGTCATTCATGCTAGTTAGGACAGGGATCTTGCTTACAAGGTTTCCAAATGCTGGTGAATCCACTGTGGAGAGCACCAACATATCTTCTACGTACCACATACTCCGCCACGAATCTCCTCACCTCTTGAGGTGAAAGTGGCATCCGAGAGCGAGAGAACTTTGTTTCATTCCCACTCGCAATACTTCTTTTGTCCTTCGATCTCACTGTGTTTTTGGAGAATTTGGGAAGAAAAACCCGCCATCTTCAGGCTAAAAATTCATTGTAATGCATTGCATTACTCTGATTTGTTACAAGTACAATATTACTGTTTTTGTGTGTGTAATATATTACACTTGCGTGTTACACAAAAGGTAATGCATGACAGAAATTACATTACTTTTGTAATGCATTACTTCCAACATTGACCCCAAGATAGTGGACCTCCTCCACTTGAGACAGAACCTCGTCCCCTACCTGAAAAGGGAATTCTACCCTTTACTGACTGAGGACCATTGTCTCAGTTTTGGAGGTGGTGATCTTCATCTCAGCCGCTCCAATGAAATTTGGAGGTCATGGCCTGAAGAAGCCAACAGTACCCCATCATCTGCAAATGGCGGAGATGCAAGTGCACATATGACAGAGTTAAGATTAACACTAATGTGTTCAGCTGCTAACATTAGCCCCACAAAAACTATCTATTTTTGAAACCTTTTTTTTTTTTTTTTGTTATACAAATTTATGTATCTTAAATTCCAAAGCGTCATCGTTGTAAACACGCCTTAAGTCTCCTTGTCTCATTGAACAGCTCTTGGCCACCTCGGACCCCCCCCCCCCCCCCCCCCCCATCCTCCCTAGCCCCCCTCCGTGCGCTCTTAGAAATCACACAGCGAACACAGAGAGAGCGCAGAATTAAAGTGGACGATTTCAATGCACACCTTTCATTCGCTCCTGGCGTTTGGCTCCATGCCTGTAATTTTGCTACACAAACACTTGTCACATTAATTCCATTTGATGGCAAATTGGCTTTTTAGAAAAGAAAGCGTCCACACGGCTGAAACATGAATCAAAGTGCAGGAGCAGCGCAGCACAGTCGAAGATATTCCAGTGATGACAAGGTAAGCTATTCTGTTTAATGTGCATTTCGTTAATTAATAAATGTATCTAAAACCAAATGACATCCAGGTGTTCAAAGGGAATTTGCAAGTAACTTTGTACATTACACTTTTGACATCCAGGTGGTCGAAGGGAATATGCAAGTAACCATGTACATTACACTTTTCTCATCAGGTTTTGCGTGCGTGCATGCGTGTGTGTGTGCGTATGTGTGTGTGTATTTACATGTTTTTTTTTTTTTCTGCATTCGTCCTTTTTCTTGTTTGCAAGCAGTTTTTGATATTTTAAACTGGATTTTTCAAACTTTTAAACTGGACTTCAACCAACGTCCATGAGCATTTCTAGCCCATTTTTAGCAATGCTCAGGCACCCCTAATTTGAATCCTAAAGTTTGAAATTTTTTTGTTAACCCTGTCTCTTTTTAAATCATTGGAGAACTGTGTTAAAACATTGGTAAAAGATAATATTTTAAAAAAATGTTGACTTGACTGGAGGCTCTTGGCAAAACAAAAACACAAAATTAAAGTCAAAGACAGCAAAGTAACAAATTGAAACTGAGAATAACTTGATACAACAGGTCTTGGGTAAAATAGGACAGTCGTGATGTGATGGGTGAAATGAACAGACTTGGAAGTCGAAGTCAATGAAAACAAAGCGTAGTTTGGTGACGTACAAACCTTCCTGGCACACTGTACCAGGTGACTCATTTAGGAAGTTATTTGCTGGTTAGACCACATGACATTTGAACTGTTGCACATGCAGTTTAAATTGAAAAAAAGTAGTACATCATAGTGAACTCTTCATTGCACCATAGTGCAAATGAATCCTAATCAAGGGCATGCTCCGTACAAATCAAAAGTAAAAAAAGTAAAAAAAAAAAAAAAAACTAATTGTTTTTCTTAATGAAAATACTGTACTTTAAAGTACAACACTCATGTATGTGTAGGACACCCGAGACACACTGGATTAAGAAATAACGTCCTTCCACACAAAATTATTGTGAAACCAAACAGATCACAATCTTTTTAAAGCCATAATAGCAACAATAAAAAAAAAAAAAAAACAGTTGTCTGATAGTCTTGATGGTTTTCTGGGCTTCATCTCACCATCAATACAGGACATCGACAACAAACAAGGCGGGTAACTGCATTGTGTGACAAGAGATGAATGAAAGCAGGGAACTAAATACAAACCAAACTGATGAGATAACAGTGAACACCTGGACAATACACAAGTGGTGCAGGGAGCTGATTGGTTGACGAACAGGTTGACGAGCACAGGTGGACACATTAAAACAAAACAAGAAACATAATATTAATAATAATAGTCAAGTTTGTACATGCAACACACATGTATAACCCCATGATTGCCAGGACAAAGGAAAGGAATCCCAGAATGAGTCACTCGGAGCAACGTGCAAACAACCTATAATGATTCCAATGCACCGTACGGCTAGACAATATTCTGGATATCGAGAAAGTTTACCTTCTTTTTGCACTGGATTGTATACCAGCTATAGAATGACATTCATGGTATTCTATTGTATTCCATTCTATTCTAAGAGCCAAGTCTAAAGTTGTCTAATAAATTTCAAGAAAGACACTGATTTTCAGCTTTGATGAGGGGCTGCATTTTTTTATGCTTTTGTTTGACTCTTTGGCTGTTCGTTGTACCTGAAATGTTGTTTATGAGCAGAGCAGAAAAAACAGATTTGTTATGTTCCAATGGTACACACAAGGTGTTAAATAACTCATTGAATCTTGAGGGGAAGACAGAACTTTCCTTTTGTGGATGGTCCCTACACCATTCATTCAGTTAAAATATTCATAGAATAAATGAAACACATAGAAAACAATTAACAATTGATATAAAAACCCAAGAGATATAGACTATCATTTATTTAGTGGAATTTAAACATTAAGCTGCCATGCCCACCGGCTCAAGCAAACTCTGAAATATGTATGTGTTTTGTTGATATTTAACACTTTTTTACAACTTAATATTTCATACAAATGCAATACAATAAATTGTAATTTCAATACACAATTTCTAGACAAATAAAGCTGAATAACATGGCTGAAGGGCATGCCGCCGTGGTGAAGATTGTCCTGGCTGAAGCTCATTTGCGAAAATTTTGAGCATAATTTAGAATAATCCCTTTTGAAGATGTATTTTAAAATTCTATCTTGCCTTTCCTGGTTAAAAGCAGAAGTGAGATTGTCACTGAGATGTGTCCATTGGTTATTTGAATGCTATCAGCTCTTGGGCATCTAAGAATGAGTTGCTCAACTATGTGCTAACGATTTATTCATTCAAATATGGAGTAGGAACCATCCACAAAAGGAAAAGTTCTGTCCATATTTGAAAATGTTATGTCCTCGTCTAGGGGCCTAGGACACCACACGAGAAAGGCCCCGTCTTACCCAACTCCCAAGCAGCCAGCAGACGAAACAGGTGTTGGCTGGCAAACAAAAAATTTATTTACATAAAAAGGGTTACTGACAATATGAGCAATTAACTCAGTGCGAACCATGCCAAAACAACAAACAACCAGTCCTATCTGGGAAATGACCAAACTAACCTAACAAACGAAACAAACAAAACAAACAAAAGGCAATAGGCTCACCTCCATAACTTCCATTAACAGGAGGAAAAAGGGGTATAACGAAAATGGCAGTCCACCCCTGCTGCTCAGATTACACAAACAATAACCTAACAAACAACTGTGTGGCTGGTTAGGAGCGAAGGAGGACAAGGAATTGTCTGCAGCTGTACGCCATCTCGGCTCAATATATGGCAGGTGCGCACCCGACAGCAGCCAATCACGGGCCCTCCTGAATCTGACCGTCCAATCCTTGCGTCGCTGTGGCACACACCTATTTGCATAGAAGATGCAAGGAAAAACACAGGGGAAAAAAAGCAAAGCAGGCAGGCACCTGAGAGCGAAACCCATGAGCACCCTTGTAACCTGAACACACACATAACAAAAAAGCAAAATAATAAAAAAGTCTCTTAATACCTAATTCTAAACAATGCTTTTGACTTTAGACCTATACTATGAGTGTGTTGAGCAAGACTGTGTACAATATGGGTTTCATTTCATGAGCTGCTGCATACTAATGCTTAGCACTCAGCTAGTTATTTCTAGTCTGTTCAGACTTTCATGCTCCCAAGTTTGTTGCAGTTTAAACATTTTTCAGAAATTTGGAAATTCAATTTGGGTGATTTGACAAGCTGTTTCCAATGGTGGCAGGAGACACAGGTGGTGACAATTACAATGACAATTTAAAATGACGGACCAAAGATATTGTTCCGTCGATCTTTGTCTGTTGTTTTTAAAATGTTTTTGTCATTCAGCAATCCATCCGCAAAACGTCAGTCCACCAGTACCACCCACCTCTTTGTATGTCGGTCGGTTATGTTGGCCAAAATATTTACAGTACCAGCAAAGTTTGAAAAAACCTTCAAATACAAATCTTTGTATTTGCTGTATATACATATTAAACCAGACGAAAAAACGTTAACTCACTAATTTCACTTCAATTGAAGTATTCATTATTTAAGTTATCGAGAGCCACACAAGAAAGAAGAAAAAGAGCCAAATGTCGCTTTGGAGCCGTGGGTTGCAGACCACTGTTCTAAATCATGCTGTGCAGTTTCTTACCTGTTATAAAAATCCTGCTCTAAGCCAGTAGTGCCCTAACCCTAACCCTAATCCACTATCCAGCCTGGTTTTTATGTTACCTGCTCCAACACACTTGTCTCAAATGATCTTATGACAAAACTGTTTTGTCATCCCTGAAAAAATGATCTGATCAAAACACCGCTCTTTTCTTTCAGCTTTGAAGCATTTGTTAAAAGAACTGAAAAATAGTTACAGGCGTAAAGCGATGCCTGCATTGAAAAAGAGATGAAAAGAGATCTTAGCATCTTTCCACGGTGACATTTCTGCATTTATTTTTGGTCTGTCTTTTGAGAGTGCACATACACTGCTTTTGTTTTCCAAGTGTTTATTTTTCACCCATTTTTATTTGGATTTATGTATTTATTTTTTTAGCAATAAACCAAGGGTAAGTAGGAGGGGTGCACAAAAAACCTTTTATATTTGTAGTAGAAAACTACAACTGAACAATGTTAAACATGCCGTCTTGTGTACACTCACCTGCATACGTAAGAGTTTGACTAGTAAAGACACTTGCTTTTATTTTTGAGATAGATTAAAAACATTTGGGTTTGAGCAAAACATTTTAGCTTTTACTTTCTGATATATACAATACATCTGGACATGATACAAAACCTTACCTTTTTCTCTTATCTTGTATAAGAAAAAAAAGGTAAGAGTAATGGAAAATGACTGGCAGATGTGTTTTGTTGACCAGGTTTCTCTTATTGCCTCAATTACACTAAATGATGCTGACAATCAATTGAACCTCTGGATTTTGCCTATAAAGACTACAATTATCCTAGTCAGGGAAATTTGTGGCGTTTAGAACAGATGAACTATCCATTTGAATCAACGCATAAATATTGGCCCTACCAAATAGAGCTGTTTGGACAAACGACTAGTCACACTCATATTCTCACTTGAAAATAATTTTTCAGGAGCCCAATGTCCGTCCGTCCGTCCATTCATCCATCCATCCATCCATTCACCCACCCACCCCACTTTTATGTCGTAAACAGTAATGTGAAACTTATTTCAAGCCTTGTATTTTCTAATTATCACAGATTTCCCATTTGTCATGAAAGAATTAGCTTTGGTCCAGATCACAGGTGTGTGTAAACTTAGGGGAATTTGAATTGATGGCACAAAATATAATGCTAAATCACAAGCAGATTCAGAGTATTCCATGTGCTTTGTACATTAAAAGTGCTGTTTTTTTTTAGCAGTGCTTTTTAGCATGTTGCTTTCATGAACAATATTCATTTCATTACGCTTCTGTGGGCATCATTTTATCCACCATTTTTTTGAATTGATGGCACAAAATATAATGCTAAATCACAAGCAGATTCAGAATATTCCATGTGCTTTGTACATTAAAAATGTTGTTTTTTAGCAGTGCTTTTTAGCATGTTGCTTTCATGAACAATATTAATTTCATTAAGCTTCTGTGGGCATCATTTTATCCACCATTTTTTTTCTGCCTTGCTTTTTGTGCTCCATTTAGAGACACTAAGTAAACCTGTTGCAGCAGTTTTCACTTTGTCAGCATGAAAACAATAACCTCGTGTACACTATGTTTTGCACGATCAGATGTTCAGCCAAGGTGTGATGTCAGTATATTTATACATACTAGGAATTCAGCCTCTGGCAGACAGGCTCTGAAGTTGAATTAGGAGAAATAGGGCATCACAGAAGCAGTTGTTTAATGTGTATCAGTGCAACCGCATTATGAAAATGAGCTTAGAATGGCTTTGAAGATCAAAACGTTCTTATGGAAAAATCCACTGAGGGTTGTTTTGCAATAAGTGTACAGGATAATATAATGTATGCATGGTAACACTGCTTCACCAACTCACACAACACACAACAAAAACTTAAAATATAATTAATGTATTCGGAACAAAATAGTCAACCAATGAATCAACTGTATCATACCATAATTTTATACGTTTTTTAAAATTTTCAGTAAATATCTTGAGAATTTTCGAAATATGTTTAAATAGGCCAATAAAGTTCAGAACGTGTAAATCATTCACAGTTTCTAAATGATAGACGCAATATACAGATATTTTTACAGTACTGTATGCCTTATTGAGTTGACTAAAAATTACCAGTAGGGCGCACTGTTAGACCATGAAAAAACTGCTTGGTACTATGGAAAATGGGCAGTTGCAAATACAGCTGTAACGCAACTGCTACCAACCTCAAATAACTACTGCTACCTAGTGTCAAATAACTACTGCTATTACTATCACATGAGTGATCACAAACACATCAAGGTAATAAAAGTTCGAGTTGCACCCGCCGTCCCCGTTCCATTCACCCTTCCAGAGGGAGTTAGTTAGGCTGAACGCATCACCTCGACTAAAACTGGACAGTTTGCGTGTGTGTGTGTGTATATATATATATATATATATATATATATATATATATATATATATATATATATATATATATATATATATATATATATATATATATATATATATAATTGTGGCGGACACTAGGACCATGTCTCACACCCAGAAAGGCATAACGGAAAACCCCACAGGGTATTGACCAGTCTGGCACCCTGAGTCTCAGTCCGGTCCTGGGCGGTGTATGTGACACCAGGGCCCCAGGTGCGACATGAGTAAGGGTGAGACGCTCAGCGTGAAAACCATGAGGTAGCGTTGGCAAAGGGATCTTCTGAAGTTCCGCAGGAGCCGGAGTGGCAGTGCTGACCTGCATGCTGGCAGGCACAGTGGCTTCCGAGAGACGGCCGGTCGCGGCTGCGTCCCAGTCTGTGCCTGGGCATGAACCTGCTGCGGCACCAACACCAGCTGACCCGCTTCGATGTATATTCGGACCATACCTGCGGGCATGGTGAATCGGAGGGGCGGCTGAATGATGGTGGCTGGAGGCCTACTGCTGAGGCCGGACGGACATCGGTAGTAGATGAGGCCGCCCGGCTGGAAGATCCCGGTCGACGGCTAGGGACTCCGAAATTGGACTGCACAGCCGTTCTCACCAGCGCCCGTACCAGCCTGTTGCTGGCTGGCTCGATCCCTAGTGCGCCAAGGGTCTGGGCGACGGGTGAGAGGACCCTTGTCGGGATGTTGGCTGGCTGCTGTGGTACCAGCTTGCTGCATTACCTGACGTATAGTAGGCTGGTGGAGGTGTGTGGCGGACACTAGGACCATGTCTCTCACCCAGTAGGCATGTTGCTATGATGCTTTGAACCTGTTGCCTTTGTCTTTGCTGTTTTGGACTTAGTTGTATCAGTTTTGTGATGGCATGCGAAGAGTAAAGATCTCCACTAGCACAGCAACGTGTGGTTTCTTCGCCTCGCCACATTGGTGACCCCGGACGTTAGAATGGGTGACCCCGGATGGGTCATCTTGCCATATTATGATCCCAGACGTTAGAAAGTTTTGTCAGGCTGTTGGAGATGTAGTTTCGCCACATGGGTGACCCCGGACGTCAGAATGTTTCAGCGAGGAATCACCGCAGACGTCCCACTTCGTGGCATCCCTCCTTGTAAATGACGTGATATTACTTATTTTGCATTAGAATTAATATCATTATAACACAGATATATGGAAAAAATTGGTCTGGTTTAGAGTTATACAGGTATAAGTTAAAACAGAGCGAAAACAAAACTTGTACACGGAGAAATACGGTAACTTCAAAAGAAAAGTTAGAGCAGACAGGAGCCAGTGAAGTAATGGTGAGGTTACCCTCATTTAAATTAATATGGGAAAAAGTCAATCCAGGCCAAGTAATCCGTATGTAAAATTTATTTATTTTCTATACGTTGTTTTTCGATATCAAGGCCTGAGATAAGTCACACAAGTCTTTACATTGCATTTAGGGTTTCTTCAAATAAACTGAATAGCAAAATGTAGAAACTGTTTTTTTTTTAGAACTGCTGAGACATTTCCTAATAACGTAGTTTGGCACCTGTCATGTGACAATGGAACCACTTTTGTGGCATCACTGTCATCTTATGCAAAAAGGAGCTTAACTGCTCATGAATATATCCAAGGTTGACACAAGCAAGAACGAGCTGCCTGCTGTATATACAGGATGTACACTAAAAATAATTTTTTATTAGTATTTTACGTTTTCTGCTTTGTATGAGAAATCAAACACAATTTCACTCTATGCCACATGTGAAATTGTAAATGTTGTTCAATGTTGATGTAAAACACAAAATGTGTATACTATAAAATCTACAGTGGACTCCTATGTTACCACGTCCCTGACTTACGTTAGTTTCATGTTGCAATGTGGAATACTGAGTGTTTTCATCCCCTCTTTGTAACATGTTCCCAGTTTTGCAACTGTCATGACCCTAGGGGCCTGGCTGTATTTGTGTTGTTTCGTCTCCATCTGCAGGCATTTTTTGGTAATTACACTTGTTTTCAGTTGCCGTCCCTGCAACGCGTCACTACAACTCTGCTATTGGTCGGCGTCTCCTCATGGACATGGTGGTCTGCTATTGGTCGGCCTCATTTGTTTCAAAATGGCGGAACAGTAAAGCTTTGTTCAATTGTGAGTGGTTACAAAACCGTATTTATTGTGGATTTTACTGCTTAATTCAAAGTTGAAAGGGTTAGCCATGGGTCCCAAGATTGCTAGTGATGTTAAAGAGAGAAGTAAGAAGATGATTTATATGGAAACGATGCTGGAGATAACCCTTATTAGGGAATATGGGCATAACAAGCGGCACTCAAAGGTAAATAAATCCTTTCTATATGTTTTATTTGTGATGTTTTCTGAATGTATACATGTACAGTATATTATATATACGTAGCACGTACTATACTATTTTGGTACAAATTTTTAATATGTATGTACAATTTTGATGTTTTTACCTGGGGTTCTAAACGCATTAGCTATTTAAAATAGGTTTGGATTGCCCGTCATACAGCCAATTTGCCTTACAACCCCAACTGCGGAACGGATTAATCTCGTAACACGGGAGCCCACTGTATTTTCATCTTGACAGCGGGCGACAATTCACTTGTTCCCACCCTGCGCCTGTTGTAATGAAAAATCTAAGGAGGCAATATGGAGTTATGATGAGCCAAGTAGAGTGGTTGGATGCGGTGCTGTTTGGGGTTATCAGACAAGTGACATTATACTGATATGCTTAAAAGCAAAAATAGCAAATAAGTGCACTCAAACAGAGACTAAACATTATGCTGTACAAACGAAGTAGTTTAAAACATAAACGTGCATGTACCACGTGAAGGGAAGTAAAAACAAAGTATGAACAAAAACTCAATCGGTATTCTCTCTATGCAAAGTAACAACAGAAAGCAACACAGAGTTGGAAAAAACAGTGCAAACTATATATCGTATTTTCTGCACCACAAGGCCCACCGGATTATAAGGCGCACCATCAATGAATGGCCGAGTTTCTAAAGGAATGTCATATATAAGGTGCACCAGATTATAAGGCGCACATAGAGTTGAAACCATAGTACTGGCTGGGGTTGCATTATGCATCCACGAGATAGAGTTGCGTTATGCAGCCACTAGATGGTGCTGCACTAAAGGAAATGTATTAAAAACAATCAGCAAAGTCATCAAACTTTAATGACACAACATAAACTTTATTCATACAATATAAGCGTTGTATGGATAATATACTAAGAAATGTTTGTTATTAAAAAAAAAAGACAAAACAGAATGTGTTATTGGTAATTGCTATTTAACTACTAATCAGGAGCCGCAGAGCGCAGAATAGATCCAGATCAAGCCATGCACTTGTGAACGCGCGGCGCCTCAATCCTTTTGATTTTCCCCTCAGCATGCATTATATATTTTTGACCAGCTATTTAGATATGGAGCACAAAGAATTTATGAATAAACGAATGTCAGGGAAATTTAAAAAACAAACATGCAAAGGTATGAGTGAGGAGCCAAGCACAGGTGAACACGTGGCACCGCCGCCTTTTTAATTTTTCCCGCATTATATATTTTTGATCCGCTATTTCCATATGGAGCACAAAGTTACAAAGAAACGAAAGTCCGGGAAATTTAAACAAACATGAGTGTGGTGCCACACACTCTTAAGTCCTCAAAAAAAAAAAAAAATCGTGTTGGGCCTGAAAACCAAGTTAATTAATCGCACTGGGCCGAGTTGGCTTTAAAACCCTCGGGCCAGGTCGGTTTGAACTGGATTTTTGAGGCATAAACTTTTATGTTTGTAGGCATGAACTTTTAGTTTATACAGTCAACACATGATATTATCCATATATAAGGCGCACCGGATTATAAGGCCTATCGTCAGCTTTTTAAAAAGAATCAAGCTTTTGGGTGTGCCTTATAGTACGGAAAAATATCACTGGGGTGAGGAGTCAACGGGGGAAGGTCGGCGCACTCAGAAAATGACTAAAAGTATGGCCAATCAGGACATAGAACAAAGAGTTGGGTCTTCCTTAGCGCTAGGACACACAACATGTAGTACATTTGTGCAGTTAAAAAAAAAAAAAAGAAAAAACAGCAAGCAGCAAGGCCGTGAAAGGTAAACCATGTTATAGCAAGGCAACACAGTATAGCATGTTAAATACAGTACTCCTGATTTCTTTTCACAGGTTTATTTTTTACTTCAGTTGTGCATATTGCATCAAGCCAGAAAATACTATTTGTTTGCATAAACTGTTCAAAAACTATCATTGGAATATATATATATATATATATATATATATATATATATATATATATATATATATATATATATATATATATATTTATAAAGGAATAGAACCAACTTGGGATTTTTTTCCCTTGATCTGTACATTTGCATTAAAGTCGCTTTGCAAGCTTTTTGAATCCACTTTTGAAAAATGTCTGATTGTGATGCAGACATATTCAATTTCATGTGTTTATTTTTCTAGCCATGACCTATATCCTCATTATGCCACTTGAGTGGCCCAAAATGTTGTCCCTTGAATTATGTCATCTTAATCACACTTTAGCATGACCATGTTACTATTGCAACAATTAAGTTCAAACACATTTGCCTGATCACATAAATGGGGTTTGTTGTAGTGACCTTAAGACAAAAAAAATATGGATTAATGGTGAGTGCTGATTGGCTGACACACGGAGATGCACTGGCAAGACCAAATGGTGACACTAACATGACAAGCAGACAAAGAACGCACAAACAGAACATAATAAAACACAGAATTCTTGATCAAGTGCAATTCCACAAAATTGTGTGGAATAAAGGTCCACACAAATCAAAGCGCAATTCTTCATAATGAGTTTTCTTCTACTCACTAATACCACTCTGTAATTCAAATCACAGTCAAGTGCCTCTTGCTGCAATTAAGAGTGGTTTTAAGACATGGTCAGTGAATAAATCAGAGCTCTGTGGGTTCACTATCACGTACCCTCCTGAACAAATCTGCATTATGTACTATCCAAAGAAGTCTGAGACCGAGGGGATTCCGTCAATAGCCACTGGGCATCATGCAACTCAGGTGGAATGCTGTGAGGTTAACTTTGAGCCCAAAGAAAAGCAGCAAAAGTTTGCATGTGCACCCCATGCTTGTGTGGGTCTTCTCTGGGCACTACGCTTTCCTTGCACATTCCATGCATGGTAGGTAAACTGTATTGGACATTCCAAATTTAAATTGTAGAATTACGGAATGAGATCTCGTACGACGAGAAAATCTCATCTCACTCATGAGACACTGCGTCTCGTGTGTCTCGGTCCTAATACAGTAATTACCTTTGGACTTCACATATGGCTTTCCCTATTTAGCCTGGAGGTATCCTGCTGGCTGCAGCTCTCAAAAGTCAAGAACTGCGAATGCAATTGTCTCACTTATTTCTCATATTAAGGAAAAGGTAGCTATAAATTTCCTCAAGAAGTTTCAAAAGAGGAATATAATCATTTTACATATCAAACATTGTTGGTTTGCCAAATTCAAAATTTAAACATTTTGAGAAAGTTGGTTAGTCTTTGAAAATGAAATGACAATCAGGCAGACAGATCAACATTAGCACAATAGATTACTAATAAGTGCAAACATTTACTTTTATTGACCAAGGCTGAACAAAAAAGCTGCTTATTCACTTCATTATGAACAGGGTCTTTTAAAAATTGTAGCACTTTATGTGTTTTGAACTTATTGCAGTAAAGCTATAGGATGTGACTGGTACTTCAAATATTTTAATCGGCAATCATTTTGCAAATAAATATTTTACATTAATTATTTAATTGAAATGGACAGCTCACTACCATCCAGATGCAATAAAATCAAGGAAATAGAAAGTATTTTTAGAATGTCTGCAAAAATAGATCATCTCAAATTTAATCAATAAGATTACCTAAAAAGAAAATTATTGCCAATATTGATAATAATAACAGATGTCTTTTTAGGCTACCCTCTTATTGATTAAATTAAAGCCAAACGTATATGATTCAAGTCATTTGTATCATTTATTTTTACATGCAATATTATACTCACTCTAGGTTTTTTGGCTCCCAGTGTATTTTTTCCCATTTTTACAAAAAGGCAGTTAAATTGATGAAATAAACCCTGACTGATACGTATAAGCAATAACATAGAATGTTTGAATGGAGTGTTTAAATGAATTTGATTTATCTAATAGTAAACAATACTTGATATCATTATTAGTGTGTGCAGGCTAAATGGAAACTATGTTTTGTCCCTGTGAGTCACTTCTTGCATCTACAAAGGACACCAGGGTGCAACTGCTCACAAAAGTCACAATTTGCTTTGGGGGCATGGTTTGGTACAACAAGAAAAAGAAACAAGAATCCAAAAAGCAAAATTCCTTGTTTCTTTTTATTTATATTTGGACAACGAGATAGCTTAAAGTTATCCCTACTTAAAGTACCAGTAGAACACTGAACCCATATATATAAAATGAACCCATATATAAAATGAACCTTAAGTAATGGAATAAAAGCCGGAGGAAAAGACACGTAAAACCAGAGAGTGACCCCGAAGCCAAAGCCAGAGAGTTGCGAGAATAGGTTTTATTTGAACTTTTATTTGAACTTTGTGCGCCAGTTTTGGAATCCCGTGAACAGACCTTATTTCAAGTTTTTGCACTTCGGATCATATATTTTGCCTGCTTCCGTTGGGACTTTGTAAAACAAGTAGTTTTGAACTCCAACAACCAACCTAATTTCGATAACTGTCTTTTGACCCCCTGTTTGGATATAGTTTCTTTGAACTTTGAGTGACGAAATAAACATTCTATTGAGAACATCTGACCTCGTATGTTTTTAAGAGGAATTTCAAAGCAATGAGAGTCGAGGCTGATTTAATAGACATCAGCAGACTTCCAGAGCATTTAAGTGGCTGCTGCAAAAGCTTGGTCACCACAAGTCTTAACCCTTGTTTTAGGGGAAGCTAGCAGCAGCTGGTCAGCAGGTATATCACAAGGCACAAAACAGACGTACGGTATAGCTGATGACATATTGAACAATGGATGATAAATGAGTCTACATTTCTACCATGGTCAATTAGGCGCGCCCAAATTTCCCACATTTGTGATTAAATCAAAATGATCAGTTTTACATTAGATAAACGTTTTGTGAAATTGATGTTGGGTGGTGTGCCATGGGTTTTTTCTCATAAAATTGGTGCCTTGGTTCAATTAAGATGGGATGGACTTAGTCTGAATCACTTCCAATTATTTGCATCTTTGTAAAAGGGCAGCAGTCTTTGGGGGGAGGGGGGACTAAACGAATGTTCTCCCTAAATGATGACATTAATCATGCTTGTAAAGAGAGATTGGAGGCATGCAAATTTGGGAATAGTTTTCAAAGTAAACCTCATTCCAGAACTTCACATAGCCTCGGCATTTTACTTTTCTCCCCATTCTGAAGACATATGACACAATCTTGAAAGCTAAAATTGTACTGGAATTTTGAAAATATTGAAAAAAAGGACAATTTATTTTGAGGATTAAATGTCTGTTGAAGACAGAAATTGGGCTGAGATTAGGTCATTGTGAGGCATGTACAACTCGCGTGATGTGTTTACATTAGCATAATCCATCCAGTTGATTTTTTTTGGACAGCAGTGACATGAAACCCGAGGTCAGTTGAAATTGATGCTATAAAATCGCACAGTAAAAAGCAATTACTAGTTAAAATTGGAATGTTTGGAAGCAAACAAACCCTGATTCTCTTCAAGTTTTGTCATAGAACAGAAAACCTCAGCGCTTGTCAGAATTTATATATGCAAGCATGAGATTGCTTTCAAAAGAATTTGGTTTTCCTAGAGGCTTATTAATAATGCAATAGAGTGATGAGCACAAAAGGTGTTCCAATCGATCTGATGAAATGATCCCCCTCTGGTAAGGTTAAAGAAGTAAACACATCCTTCAACTCCTTTGACAAGGCAGGCTTGAAACTGCAGTAGTCCATTTGGTTTTGTATTCAAATAAAAATGAGGGGATTGCCAACTGTTTGGAGAAAATTAAACTGATCAACACCATGGTTATAACGATTGGCGGAAGAAAAACTTGAACATTTTTTGTTGCTCAGCTTTGCACATCCGGTCTACAATTACATGAAGCTGTTGTTCCTATCTGCTCTTATCCGAATCCCATTTTAATGCTACACTGGAGGACATTGTTATCCAGCTCCTCTGCAGCCCAAGCACTTAGTCTGTCAGCTTAAAGGCCCAGTGGTTCAATGAAGATTAATTATGATGCTGTGGTTAGGGTAATGAGATGTGCTGCGTGGTGAGGGAGAGATATACACAATCCCACAAATTGTCAGCTCTATTCTTTTCGGCCCTTACCTGGTCATTATACACACAGAGAATTTTGGGTCATAAAGTGTATCACTTTCCCATGTGACTTCTAAAACTAATTTATCTTTAAATGGTGATTCTCCCCTGACAAAAGTCAGTACTAACTATACGACACAGTTAATTGATGTATTTATTCTTCCTTCTTCCGCCATCTATCTTGTTCTGAGCTGGAGTCTATTTGAGCTGAGTGATAAGGGCCAAGTCAATCACAGAGCACATGTAAAAAGTAATTATTCCTTGCTACTCCCATATAACAGTGTTCTGCAACTAAGAGTGTTGCAATAAAATGCCTAGTGAAAATCCATCCATCCATTTTCTGTAGCCGCTTATCATCACAAGGGTCGCAGGATTGCTGGTGTCTATCTCACCCGGCTTCGGGCAGTCGACGGGGGACACCCTGAATTGATTGTCCAATCCACTTGCCAGGCATGTTTTTGGAATGTGGGAGGAAGTCAGAGTGCCCGGAGAGAACCCACACTGGCTCGGGGAGAACATTCAAACTTCACACAGGAAGGCCGGAGTGAGGTGGAATTGAACTCAGATCCCTGAACTGTGAGACAGACATGCTAACCATTCCACCTCTGCCTTGGTAAAAATCTGTTCCACAAGATCTGTTCAAGTATGACAAGTACCCTAGCAGCAGTACATTGCTGTCAACAAAGTGAAAATTGTAAACACACAAATATAATTTTTTCCCTCTTTCTATTGTAGAACAGGAATGTGCAAGGCATCAGTCACGGTCAACCGGTCAAATGCCTCGATAATGTTGGTCGGCCGCTTGACATCACAGACACACATTAAAAATCCTGAGCCAAAGGAAACGTAAATGGAGAAAAAAAAAAGAACGTCAATGGAGAAAAAAGAATGCCAATTGACAAAAAAAAGGAAAAAAATAACATCAGTAGTCGCTTGATTTTGTTTTTTTTTTTGAGTGGCCCGAATTGACAGTTTGAACTTCTTTTTAGAACAACACAGTGTGAACATGATTTCAAAACATGTTGGTCACATCACAGCCTGTTCACTCTAGGAGCCGAAGATGATCAAGTTAGTTAAGCAATGTCGTGGCTATTCTTCCGGAGGGAACTTCAAAATAAAAGCATATCAAGGCCGTTAATGCCATACGCTACTGTTACTACATTAACTGTACTGTGATCAATTTAATTATATGTTATATTTTGTTATTGTTTGTTTATTTAATCACTTTACTGTATGAATCTAGCAGTTTTCATGATGTCTTATTGTCTATTGTGCATTTACATTGAAGTGCCTGTGTCAGGTTCGGCTGTTAGACATTTGTAAGAAACTATACGCAAAAAAAGGAGAAAAAGCATTCTTTTTTAGTTCATGCACGAATAGAACAGAGAAGAACTGCACAAGTACAATTCTGCATTCAAAAGCAGCTTCTCCAAACCCTCTCTTTTTATGTGATTCAGAAGTCCCTATTTACTTGGGAGTTCCCGTTCTTGCAAGAAAAAAAAACAAGAGCGGAACCCAGTGTACTTGTCCTTCTGTGTGTGTATGATTAGTGCATTGTATGGTAAAGCATTGTGTGTGTCAAGACATTCGGCAAGTTTTTTTATAGGTAAAAAAATGAAGTCTGTCTGCAGATGAGCTTGAGCAGGCTGGTCAGTGCTGTCCTTCCCATGATGAAGTTCAAAACAGCAAGTTTCTCATGGCAACCTTCTCATAGCAAACATTGTTTCATTGCAAGCAGTGCATCCATTCTCACGGCAACGCATTTCTTCATTGCAAGCAGCTATATTGATTGTAGCAAATGTATAATCACTACTTTTACAATTATTCTGACAGCATGTTAACATCCAGCAAAGGGAATAATGATGAAGAGAGCAAGCTTTCCAGTTTGTAGAGAATGGGCCCTCTTTCTGGGGCCTGCCCGACCTGCTAAAGATGGATGGCCTTCACCCTAACTGGGAAGGCGCCATCACTCTTTCTAGAAACATAGATTACTGTTTGAGTCTTCCATGACTTCTCACATTAGAGCATGTCGCTTCGCAGGCAAGTAGCGAGCCTGCTAGAACGGGTGTGGAGTTGTTAAGGCTAGAGTTAACTGGCACTAGGCTGAACTGCTACAACACACATAGTATACTTAGTCTAGGTCACTGGAATCCACACACTGTTTCAATACCTAATGCTGAATCCCCTTGTGATAAGATTTCTGCTGAGGTGGTGTTGATGAAGGAAAGTAGCCATGCCTCCTTAACCGGTCTTACTAGTGACATAGTACCTAGGCGGAATATTAATATTAATACGTGCGCTCTAGCCATCAACAATCAAAGTCCTACATTAGTAACATTGCAACGAGGTTTTAATTACTCAAAATACAAACCGAGCCCCAGCCATCAAAATCTTATCAGTATTAGTACTAATAATATTAAGACTCAGAATAGTTCAGCGTTAAATTTGGCTTCATAAATATTAGGTCAGTCTCCTCAAAAGCTCTTTTTGTAAATGATCTTATTACAGATCACAATCTTAAAGTGCTTGGTCTCTGCAAAACCTGTTTAAAACCAAATGAATTTTTATCATTAAATAAGGCCTCACCCCCAAACTTTGTGGGCTCAAACATTGCCCGTCCTTGTAAAAAAGGGGGAGGTGTCACCCTAATTTCAGAATCTGGTCTTAAACTTAGCACAAACACTAAACACATCTTCAAGACATTTGAGGCTCTCGATATGCGATCAAGCTCCTCATCACCATTCTATGGAGTAGTTATTTATCGTCCTCCCAGTCCATATTCTGGGTTCTTAGATGAATTCCCTGAATTTATGGCTGATTTAATAACTCACATGGATATAATATTAATTATGGGTGATTTTAATATTCGTATGAACTCCCGATTGGAGCCACTTACTGTAGCATTTCAAACAATAATCGATGCATTTGGTTTAACACAAATAATAGAAGCAGCGACACACCGGAACGGTAATATCTTAGATTTTATGTTAACCTGTGTCCTAACTGCCTCAAATGTCACAATTTTGCCATATACGAATGCTATGTCTGATCATTATCTAATAACATTCGAAGTCCTGGCTCAGTGTGGTCTTATTGACCACAACCAAGGCTTTAAGAGCCGTGATATTAACTCATCAACCACAGCTGCACTTTCTGAACTACTGCCTTTCGCAACAGCTGCCTTTCTGTCTTTCAATGGTTCAGCCGATAAACTCAAACGTTTTTAATACTTTTAAATTCTTTTAAGTGTTTTAAATTCCCTAAACTCTATAGCACCGTTAAGACTTAAAACTCGTCCGAAGCGGCACACTCCGTGGTTTACGGATGATACGTGTACGTTTAAATTGTTAAGTAGACAACTTGAGCATAAATGGCGAACAACCAAACTCTTGGTTTTCCGACAGGTCTGGTGCGATCTTTTGCTGAAATATAAAGAGGCTCTTCAGTTATCAAAAACAAATTACTTTTCCAAAATAATTGATCTTAATAAAAACAACCCAAAATATTTATTTGATATAGTAGCAAAGCTAACGCAACAGCAGCAGATTAATCATAGTTCCATCCATTCTGCACACAATTTCATGAGATTCTTTACTCAGCGGATATAGCTAATGAGGGACGAAATAAAAAAGGTGGCGCCACTTACCCCCTCGGGTTCTGTGATTGCTGATGCTAGTTTGGATAATCTGGTTCAAGAAAGTCTGGTAACCCTGTCCCAGTTTGATTAAGTATCCCTGGAGTGTCTTACACACCTGGTTAATGCAGCAAAGCTGACATCCTGCATGCTCGACCAGCGTCCAAGCAAACTCGTTAAAGACATTCCAGATCTTAGGGTCATCTGTCTTGAATATGATCAATCTGTCGCTCTCCTCTGGCATTGTACTAGAAGCTTTTAAGACGGCTGTCATTCAACCATTAATTAAGAAACCTCACCTAGATCCTGAAAATCTCTCGTAATTATAGACCAGTGTCACATCTTCCGTTCTTTGCGAAAATTCTTGAGAAAATTGTAGCACAGCAGCTTAGTAATTACATGATTTATAACAGTAGATTTGAACTCCTTCAGTCAGGATTTGGGGCTAACCACTCAACTGAGACAGCCCTTGTAAAAGTGACAAATGTTCTTCTCCTAGCCATGGATTCAAACATCTCATCAATATTATAATAGCTTGACCTCAGTGCCGCATTTGACAATCATATTCTTATGGAACGTCTTGAATCATGTGTTGGTATCTCTCGATCAGCACTTTCTTGTTTCAGATCTTACATCTCCGGAAGGACGCATAGTGTCTTTCATGGCAATGCGATCTCTGATTTCTCCGTTTCATGTGGTGTCCCGCAGGAGTCAGTACTTGGTCCTTTACTGTTTAAATTCTACTTGATCCCTCTTGGTGATATTATATGTAAACATCTTATTAGTTTTCATTGCTATGCTGGTGATACCCAATTATACATGCCTTTAGAAATAACAGATCCGTGCAAGTGCAGTAAACTGGAGGCCTGCCTTGCCGAGATTAAACAATGGACGTCTTCCAATTTTCTGCTTTTTAACCCTAGTAAAACAGAGATGTTAATAATTGGCCCTGCTCATCATCAGCACTTGTTTAAGAATACCACTTTGAATCTGGATAACTGTACTTTTTACAAAATATATTTGCAAAAAACCTCGGCGTGATATTTGACTCAGTTCTCTCTTTTCAAACACATATTAAGAACACAATGAGAAGGGTGTTTTTTCACCTTCGAAATATCGCAAAAAAATTGCCTTATTCTGTCTCCTAGCGATGCTGAAACATTAATTCATGCATTTGTTACTTCGCACCTTGACTATTGTAACGATTTGTTTTCTGGGCTTCCCATGTCCTGCATCAAAAGTCTGCAGTCTGTACAAAATGCAGCATCGAGACTCTTGACACAGATGAGAAAGTTTGATCATATTACTCCGATACTAGCTGACCTGCATTGGCTTCCAATACACCTGAGATGTGATTTTAAGGTGTTGTTAATTACTTATAAAATTTTACATGGTTTAGCTCCTTCCTATCTCCTCGACTTAGTATCACCATATATTCCGTCTCGACAACTTTGGTCACAAAATGCCGGTTTGTTATCGACCCCGCGGGCTAAAAAGAAGTCCACGGGATCAAGAACTTTTTCCATTCGTGTGCCAGTACTATGGAATGCCCTACCTATGGAAGTTAGCATAGCCACCTCAGTAGAAATCTTGAAATCCTGACTAAAATCACATTTATTCTTGCAAGCATTTAGTTAATGGGCCTGTCTGCAGCTTTCTTCTTTTTCCTGCCCCCTTCCCTCGGATCGAAGAGGGGGCTAGATGGTGAAAGATGATTTGAACGCCCCCATTTGGCCCTGCGCTAATTGACAATCGCGGGTCATGAGATCAACTGTGGTTCACCTGGCTGGACTGTGAGGAGGTTCCTGCCCAATGGCTTCACCTGCTCTCAAGACATCATTGCACTATATAGCACAATATGTTTTCTGTAAACTATTTTGTGTACCTGTATTTTTCTGTATTGTGTATCTATTTGTCTGTATTTGGTACATGCAGCATCCACTTCAACCTGTGGGCCTGGAAGGGTGCTCCTCCCACCTGTGGTCCCTTTTGAAGGTTTCTGATTTTCGCCAAATTGGGTTTTTTTTAATATTTCCTTCCCCTTCTAGAAGGTTTAACTGGGGATGCTGTTGTGTACCTTACACCGAAAAGATGTCTCTGTATGACTTCTTTTTTCGAAAGAAGTCTCGTCATGACCTCTTTTCATCTGTAAAGCCCTTTGAGATTTTGGTGATTCAGGGCTATACAAATAAGATTTGATTGATTGATTGATTGAATGATTAATTGATTGATTGATTTAAGCTAGTTTTCTTCCATGTAATACAAGTCAATTGTGAAGTCTGTTTGGTTTGCAAGGATTTATGCCTTATAATCCACTGCCATGAATACCAACTGTTGCTGTGCCAATACTGTGCTCTTGTGATAACCTTTTGCTGGGCAAGGAAGGAAACAATACTCGCTAGTAAGCCCAGAGTGCTTACTTTAAAGATGTTTGGTTGCGTCATCGCAAAACACCGTTTCAGCCAACTGTTTTGTTGGAAAAGATGTTGGTGTGTTCCTTATATTTAGTGTGTTGATGTATGTATGTACATGTGCTGAAGTATGAATATAATAGGAACTTTATTTTTTAGGACACTGCAGCGATTGTAACAGATAGGAACTGGAAGGGCATAGGTATCTCTCTCCTTGTTATTGTGGTGGTTCTTTCACTCATTGGACTCTCAATTGTTCTGCTATCAAAAGGTAAGACTCATCAAACATGGTGAAATTATTTCTTAGTATTCCTATCATTTCCTTTGCATGTTAAGGATGTTTGAACGAGCTTGATTTACAACTTCAGTTGATGGGAAAGTGAACATTTAATTGCTTATTCCCTAAATGTGCATCAAAACACTGGCACGACTAACAATACACAGCTGTCAAAAAACATCTGTGTAGGAGACTCCAGTTGGTGCTTCACACAAGTATTAAATCAATGCATAGGACAATCCTAAGGAAAAAACGTATTTGATGATGTGCAAATGACTGTAAACTGCTCTGAAACAATGGGACTACAACAGATGGAGCACCTGCAATGTATGGGGAAATGAGTGGATTAATGGCAAGGATGAGAGAATATGGTGAGGGAGAAGAGAGAGCAAGAGGCCACAGGGGAGCTGACAGTGTATTACTTTCTTCTACACCAAGAAACTCTCACCAGCAAAGCCAAAACTAATTATCCATCATTTTGTGTAATTATAAGATAAGGCAATTATGCAGCACTCCACTGTTCTTGTGTTCCTTGAGAAATTGATAAAAAGCTCACCTTTTAAAGTGTACTCAATTATGTTGAGCACAGTGCATTTTACAGTTATGGTGCAAGGTTTCTGAGCGTATCCATAACTGGACTACACACATAAAGCCTCCCTGATGTGTGTGTCTGCACTTTCTGTTATCCGCTTTCTGTGGGTGGATCTCTTGCTTGATCATTGAGGGTTCTGACAACTCCAAGCATGTGCTCTAGAGCAGGGGTTCTTAAACTTTTTGGAGTCAGGGACCCCTTTTAGAAAGCAAACAAGCACCCCCATTGCAAAGGTTTGTGAAAACAAAAACAAAATAATCATTTAAGCCAAACATAGAGTATGTGCCCTTTTTATTCGCAAAATATTCAATTTGACATGTATATTTGTTTCTTTTTAGTTACACTGCAGGATAGAAAATCAAAATTGTGCGCCTCCTTATAACAAAGTGTCTCAATTTTCCCCAAAAATGTTGCTGCCAATTATTTAGTCAAATCATTTGGGCCTAGACAAACCTAGTTTTAAGTGAAATAGTTTCTGTCCTGCTGGTCATTTTAGTAATTCCTACACAGTGTTGCTGCATTTAAAGGTGCACAGAGAGGTGACATTGAAATATTCATAAGTTACATAAGTTACATAAGTTTCATAAGTAACATCAATGAAACATTCCTTCTGATAATTAGTCTAAGTGAAGCTCTTTATTTTTTAATTTTTGTCAGCTGGGAAATGATACAGTAGGTATTTGCTTCCCTGGTGGGAAGGGAAAAAGTACCTCTGGTAAGTGGACAATAGTCAAAATTGGCAGAAAAATGAATGGTCACCATGTCTGATTTGCTGTGTTGTTTTCACAATAGTCTGTTGTTGTTTTTAAACTTTTAAGGTTAGTAATATAAACCACAGTAGATTCTTTGTTTCTTTCTTTCTTTCTTTCTTTCTTTCTTTCTTTCTTTCTTTCTTTCTTTCTTTCTTTCTTTCTTTCTTTCTTTCTTTCTTTCTTTCTTTCTTTCTATATTTACATTAATTTAGCTCTGCTAGAAGACCAAGCTGTCAATACAAATATGCTTGTATTACTAATTGTTTCAAATGATTTTATTGAGCATATCGACCAATTAAATTTCTTGTGTTCTTATTCTGTGTGGATGACCGAGGAAAATCTGGGGGATCACAACTGACACTGGATGATGTCTTCCAAAAGAAATTTGCAATACATGATCCAGATGCAAAGTGGATCAGTGGTATGTATTTTAATTTATTGTTTAATTTACTGTTTGATTAAGTAACTACAATAAAATTAAAATAGTGTATACCAGTGTGTGTGTGTGTGTGTGTGCGTGTGCGTGTGTGTGTGTGTGTGATTTTTATTTTTATTTTTTCCCCAGTAAGAAATGTATGGACAAGAGTGAATCTAAGTGTGAATGATTGCTTGTTTATAAGAGCCCTGTGATTGGCTGGCCATTGTCCATGTCTTAATAAGAACAAGCAACACAGAAAATGTTTACGTTTTAGAAAACGAAATCATCTTTCGAAACTGGGATGGAGACTTGGTGAAAATCAACACAGAAAACAACCAGACAGAGCTTTTGCTGAAAAACACAACTTTTGTAAGTTTAAGATTCAGCACTTTAAAAAAAAAAAAAAAAAGGTTAACAAACTTTGGAAAAAATTGTGAAAGTCCGTTGCATTCAAATGTTTTTATCTTTCATGTCGTGTCCTTCTCAAAGTCTACCTTTAAAGCCTCAAAGTTTGCAGTTTCTCCAGATCTGAACTTCATTCTTCTGGGATATGATCTCAAGCAGGTAAGACATTCTTAGTAGGCATGCTGCATACAGATGCTGGTTGTAGTGTTTTACTTGAAACCACTAATACGACGGCTTTATAGTTCATGAGCAGGGTGTGTGATTAACATATTTATACCAGTCTTTCCTCTGGGGGTGGAGCAAGAGGGTACACATCTACATACTGCACAAACTAAAGAGGTTTCACAAGCATATTCAACACCCTCTTCTGAGTTCCACAAGCACGTTCACGTTTTTTTTTTTGCCTGCATTTCTTTTGTGATGTCAAAACATGACAAAACCAGCCATATCATGCACTTGAGATCATCCACATAATTCTACGGTAATCTAGAATTTTTTTCAGAGAATTTACCTTCATAAATCTATTTTGCAAAGTCTCCAGAGCCATAATATACACAATAATAGAAATACAACTGCCTGCAATTATACACTTTGCTAGTAGATCTATTTGAGTGCACAGGAAGCTTCCAGTAATGAACCCTTCTCCAAGCAATTTTGCTCAAGCGGTTCAATCTCTCAGGAAACTTAAACTCACTACCACCACTATTCATTTATTTAATTAAACAATTATGACGAACAAAAGATAAGTATTTGACCCTCTATGCCAAAAAAACCCCAAATTGTCATTGAAAAGTTTCATGTGAATGAAAAATAGATTACGAGGACAAAAATACAATATTTTGTTCAAAATACCCTCCTTATGTTTTCTACTAACTGTTGGAATTTTATTGCTAAATTAACATGAACTCAAGTTAGTAATCTGACTCCAATTTGTGACCTTACCCAACTGCCACTCATCCAACAATTTGCGCGCTCGTTCTGCAATAGAAAGGTATCAGGAAGCCGGCATTTTCACACACGAGTGGATTTATTCCTAACACGCAGATCTAATACAAGCACCTGGGTCTCGGGTCCCTCTCAATACAGCCCTGTACGCCGCTGTTGCCACCAGCAGACGTACTCTCATCCGAGTTGCCCAGCAATGAGTTATACTACACAATATGCAAATGGAACATCAACAAAGGCATCCTGGCATTATTTTATTGGCTATGTGTATACTGCAGTTAACTTTAGCTTGCTTTCATTGGTCTTTCTTCCCTTGCAGAATTGCTTGCTTACTCCTCCTGGTTGTAGTTTTCCTCAAAGTTGTTTTTCACCAGGTGCCAAGGTCATCTCGTCCCCGCGACTAGCACCGCTTGCTCTGAAACATTCCATTCTTACACTCCCTTGCACCCCATATTGTTTTGTTCACTTTACAGTCTCACACTCTCATACACAGAATGTAGCAACATCTAATGAACTACTTTAAGCTCAAACTCTTATATTCCTTTATAACCTTACCCCAGGGGTTCTCAAACATTTTTGAGTCAGAGACCCCTTTTAGAAAGCAAATTTTTCCAAGGACTCCGATTGCTCACGGAAACAAAACAAAACAAAAAAATAATTTAAACCAACAGATTAAATTCATCAAGAAGTATATTTGTTGCTTTTCTGCCATACTGACATTTACAAAATAAAAATTGCAAATTGCAGATTGCATGCCTCCTCATAACAAATTGGGTCAATTTCCCCTGAAAAAGTTGCTGCCAATTATTTAGTCAAAAACAGTGTTATAAAATAAAATGCTGCTTTAGCTTTGCTGGCTTCATCGCCTCTTTTGCAAGCAATTGTAGACACCAAACGAATTTCGACAAATTTAAAAATGTGTCAATTTTAAAATACATATTGAACTGGTCGAATTGATTGCTTTGCTGAAGAGCCATGAATACTTTCACAATTTAATATAAACAAAATGAAATTAACACATATATAGATTTTTTTTTTATTATTATTACTTTAAGAACAACTGACAGGCATGCTTGAGTGATTGCTATTGTTTCGATAACAGGAAATGGCAGGTAGTCATTTGGGGAAGCTGGTAGGGTGTAGACTGAGGTATGGGGAATGGCTTGAGGGAACAGGCAGAATCTTTGTTAGACAGAAAGTTCACTTCTTCTTCACTGGTAAGCAGGAAATTTGGGTTGTTGGGGGCAGACAGGGTCTTTAACCAGGCTGTCTGTCCAAGAAGGTGTGCTGAAAATCTTTGCATAGCAGAGACTCTCTGCCGAGGGTGTGTAGAGTGGGCAGTGAAGGATTTACAATCGGCATCTGCATTTGTTGTCATTCAAAATGACCTCCACTTCGCGGAGCACAGTATGCAGTCCACCATCGTCCAACCTTTGGTGCTGTAGGAAAGCGGTCACTAACCACCGGTCCATGGACCGACCGGTACGTGGATCAACGGGTACCGGGCCGCGTGGGCTGCACCCGAAATAATGTTTTGGAAATTATTTAGTTTAACAGTTCATATTTTTTTGCTTGATCTTTGTTTTTTGGCGCCCTTTTTTTGGAGTCCTTCCTGCATGTCACAAATACAGATGCTTTCTTGAGAAGGACCATACAAACATGCTGGCCATTTGAGAGAATGAGTGAATGTTTACCTTGATCCCCTACTTCATCGTCCTCCAACTCTCAAGAGACCTTCTTCAAGGACTGGATCTATATATAATGTCTATAGTATATATATGGGACTTTGTCGATTTACTGCTTGCGTTCCAGATGTTGAAACAGCAATCATTTTACTGAATCTCTGTCACTGACAGTAGTAATTAATGTAAACCTTTGCTCCTTGCAGACCATCCAGCGTCAAAGTACCTCTGCTAAATGTTGTTGTGAGCTTTAGAACTACAGCCTGCTTTCAACAACCAGCCCTTCTCTAATAATATGGCCTTCAACCTGAGGAACCAGGCGACTGGTTTCTTGAGCCTCTTTCAGTCTGAGAAGTAAGCCACAGGTTGGCATGTAGGACTAAGTATTCCCTCTATATTTATGGTATTACCATTGCCTCCTTTCTGATCTCTTGGTCACATGAGTGTACTGAGATGTCCAACAGAGTTTTGGGCCAATCCTCTGCTTTCCAAAGAAATACAGCATGATCAGGCCACCTACTGCAATTCAGGTGGTCTGAGATCCTCATTCCTCTTGACATGTTGTCAGATGGATTGTCTTTAGAACCATCATGTCTCCACTGTGAGGGCTTTGATGTTTTTCTGATGATCGAGATTCTATTGGCCACAAATGTGTGGAAATACCTGTCTTCATTATTCAGATAATTCAACACTTGAAGTACTATCAGTCCAAAATACTGACTCCTCCAAATGTAACTCCAAATCTAGTAACCTCAGCTTCAGTATATCCGGTTCCGTGCGTTGCTGCTGTTTAGCACTCTCAGCTTCAATATATCCGGTTCTGTGCGTTGCTGCTGTTTAGCACTAGCTGGAGAGACGAGCGCTATTTTTCTATTTCTATTTTTTATTCTACCATCCATCTGACCTATGCCCAGTGTTTTTTTTCCGTTTTTTTTGAGGACTGTTTCCATTCTTCTTTAAGTGATGATTCACCAATTCTCTAAACAGCTCCTAGCTTCGTTCGTACTGACTTGTACTAAGGTAAGCATGGCGTCATGCACCTCCAGCACATCACTTGCAACACCTGCACCATTCTCATGGAGAGGCCTTTTTTCCTAGAGGGATGTGTCCGTCAGCTACGGAGAGTTTGATGTTAACTGCTGTTAGATCCTCATCTCTGTCAGGCTAATCAGAAGATACAAATCTAGTGGCAACAATGTTTTCCTTTGTTATGATAGATATGTTGAAAACTTTGCAGGTGCCTTTTTGCCACCAATGCCAGCTGTGCGATCCTATATATCACCAAACAGAGGATCAGAAAGATTACTGACATACCTCCTCATAAATG
Organism: Hippichthys cyanospilos; assembly: GCF_059441005.1. Lineage (NCBI taxonomy): Eukaryota > Metazoa > Chordata > Actinopteri > Syngnathiformes > Syngnathidae > Hippichthys > Hippichthys cyanospilos. Next base: position 4,293,493 of record NC_142373.1, read on the forward strand.
CAACAAGGTCCCAAAAGTGAGAAAAAAGATGATGGGTATCGTACATTTCAGAATGAATGGACTGAAGAATGTTGAATTTAAGACACTGAATGAAGATTTGGAAAGAATCACACAGCAGAAATCAGGGCTGCTAAGCAAGCACATGTGGACAGAAATGGAAAAAAGAAAACCTTCAACCCAAAGACCAGTCCTCAAAACTTGGAACACTCTTCCTGTCAATACCACACACTGCAGCATGTAAGTATTGCTGTATTGACCATGTTTGGATCGATGTATGCATGTGAGCAGTCATTCTCACATCTTACAAACATCAAGTACAATCTATGATCATATTTAACGGATGAAAGTCTCAAAACTTGCAAGAAGCTTAACCTCACCAAGTATCAACCATCTTACAAAGACATCAGCAAATCCATGCAGCACCAGAAGGCGCATTAGTGGTATTATAACAACATTATTTAAAAGAATAAATTAGGAGGATTATTATACTGACATTTAGTTGAATTTACTTTTAAAATATATTTATTGGCTTTTACTGAAACAAATTTCCAAATATTTTGCGTTCATGGCTCTCTTAGTCAAAATGGTTCCTGGCTCCTACTTTAGAAGACCTTTTGCTACAATGTAGCCATGCTCAGGAGCCATTTGCTGCCACAACCAACTCTTGCAGTTGTCCTCTTGTAAATTGCTGCAAGTAGGATAAAGCATCAGCCTCTTCCACCTTTTCCACCATTCCTTGCTCCGCTGTTAGTGGTGATGTCACGAGCAGTGAAATGGGTGGGGACACTAACTGCAAACACGATTGCTGCAAAATGTGACCGGTTTCAAAATTGCATATGAGGTACAAAATGCTCTCACAGAACATCTCCAAGTGTTTGATGATCCAAATGAATAAATTGCGATGAGCTTGAGACTCTGAACTGTGAGGCAGACATGCTAACCACTCTTCCATCATATATTATACTGTAGTGTCATGCTGTTAACTTCCAAGTGTGATGTTGAAGCGTGGGTGGACAGAGTCACATGACAAAAGTTCTTCCTTTGCCTCCAATGCGCACACGAGTTACACACACAAGGAAACGAACTTTTAATGACACTCGGCGTTGTTCTTGGCCTCTAGCTCAGGCACAGACAATGTTTTAGCAGTGTTCATGCAGTGAGCCACGAGTACCATACAACAACAAGAGAACAACAACTCGTCTCGCGATGACAACCGGTAATTGGGTACAAATGTTGCATTCAATGATCAAACTTGGCTCGGAAAACTAAAACAAGGAATTGGCATATATAGGTTATCAACACCTAACTGCATTACAATATTATATTGTATTGTATTGTATTGTACAGTATTCAAAGTCAAAGTCAAAGTCAAGTTTATTGTCAATTTCTTCACATGTGCTTAACATACAAAGGAATCGAAATAGCGTTTCTCACTATCCTCTGCGTTTTACATGTATACAAGACAACGCATTGTCGGGAGAGCGAGTGGCCGCTGCGTATACACGCGCCGCCATCTTATGTAAGTGGTAGTACTGAATAATTAGCCAACAAAGGCGTAGAAGCAGGTGGCGGCACCAGACAGGATGCCGGCGAGGCCAAACGGAGCAAATCCGCCGGTCCCAAAATCTTTTTCAACATTGCTGCCGTTGCTTTGATTCAGGAACCTGGTGTAGTTGTCGAGCGTGAGGTTCCAATTGGTCGTGTCGCCTTTTACGAAGCCCGAGATGATGACGAAGCCCAGCACCACCAGATTGATGCCGGTGAAGATCTTGTTGACCAGCGCAGATTCGCTCACGCCAATTCGCTCACGCCGAAAGCAAGCAGGCCGGCAGGTCTGCTCGGCGTCCAGCGGCCTGGCCACAATTAGGGTTCCGCTGGCCTTACCCACGTCGAAACGGTTGTCGTAGTTTCCGCCTGTGATCTCGAACCAGACGATTGTATTGCATTGTATTATATATCACATTTGGAACAATGGGTAGGCTATTACATTTCTTTTGAAATATAAAGCTTAAAGTTCCAAAGGTTACAGGTTTATCCTTTGTTTTGCAGTGCATTTTAAAGTTTGCATTTTCCATTAATACAATTGTACTCTGAAATGCACTGTGGTTTAGCTCTAAAACTCCTGCAGCAAACGGATGTTTCATAATCCTAGATGATGCCGATGAGCCCAAAGCCTCAAATGTAATATCATGAATTTAAATGCTTTGTTTTGCCACATATGTGCAAACAATTCAATTGGTATTCCAGGATGAACACCATGATGTAATCTGCTGGGATTTTCATCAAATAGGCAGTTATAATAGCTTCCCTTCAATGCCCCATAGCTGTCATTTTTATCAAGGAGAGGCGAACCACAATTATTGCGCATGATTGGTTTTCCTTTTTTAGAACTAGATTTACGAGATAACTTTTTAAATCTGCCTGAAAAGTTTTGTCTAAATACTGAATAAGTGAAGTGTGTTGTGAGCAGCATTCTAGTTTTGTTTTGTCTCCTACATTTAGGAATATCAACATTCTTTCATGGCATCATACTTAATCTACAACCTTTATACAAGGTCAGTGAACAAAGAACAGTTTTTTTCCTTATTATAGTTGTGATTTAGGACAAGATTTGTGACTTGTACATAGGTGTCTTTTAATATGTTTGTTGATGTTCTTTGACTAGGGAAGTGTTGGAACTAAATCCTCCTGAAGTCTCCAATTCAGTCCTCCAGTTTGCTTCATGGGGTGTTGGTGGTCAGCAGCTGGTAAGCAATTTAGCCAAATGTTTTTCAAGTTAATTTATCAGCGTGTTCCGTATTCTTTTTGGGATTTTGTGGATGTAATTTGTTGTGGATTATAGGCACGAAGCCAAATAGGTTTCCAGGTGTCCTTTGTCACTGATTTTGTTCATAACGTGATGGACAGAATTTCAAGGCATAACCATAATACTACCTTGATGAAGTATTGTATGATGTAGTATTTATATATATATAGGGTTAGGGTTATACATATTTATTTGATTTAAAAAGCATTCACACTTGTACCATAGCATAAACAGATTACATAAATGAATCCCAGAAGATTCCAGTTACAACTTTCATGCCGATGAAACTTTGGGTGACCCATATCAATGGGAAGCTTTTACTGTTCACAAGGCTTCATTTGCCCATACTTTGAAAAAGGCATTACAAAATAAGTTAGACAACCTCTGTGTTTGGGAACTGAGAATCAAACTCTAAATTTCCGATCCTTTATGATCAGATTGCAGGTATGAGTTGGTCTTATTGATTTGTTTGTTATTGTCTTTATTTATTTTGTTTATATTGTCTTTGTTTCTTTTTTTTTTTGTCCCTACTGTCAGTGTCTCATTTAGTTTGAATGTGTCTACCTGGTTGGTCCCTTGTCACCTCATCAGCTCCGTCCAACCCTTTATGTCTGGTCGATGTCTTGTCAGGACTTCCCTGCTTTTGTTTAGCCTTTGGCCTTTAGCAACTGTAATTGGCCTGTTCGTTGTTCCTTAGCCTTTCAAGTCTTGTTACCAGTGTTTAGTGTTCATCAATTAAATGACGCTTTTGTGAAGCACCAAAACATATAGGCAAATTGCTTCGAAAATGGGTTCAGGAGTTGAATGTTCAGTAAGAATGACCTCTCCTTGCAGAAGAGGTTGATTTTTCAGCATCATTTTCTTGAAAACCTTTGATTCCCATATCAACGCTGAATGTGATAACCAAGTATTAAATTAATATTAACAAATACAAATAAAAATTCATCAATATTTCCTGTTACTGATAACAGATATTGTATTTCGGAAAAGTTTCAGTTAGGTGTGCTTGTGCAACTATGTCCCTTACGAGGAATAGAGAATACTATAGAGGGCTTATTTCATTATTTTTTTTAATTGAGGTAAAGTGGGCCCCCGTGTTACGACATTAATCCGTTCCGCGGTTGGGATCGTAAGGCAAATTCGTCGTATGACGGGCAACCCAAACCTACTTTAAATAGCTAATGCGTTTAGAACCCCAGGTAAAACATCAAAATTGTACATACATATTAAAAATTGGTACCAAAATAAGTAAGTGCTACGTGTATATATAATATACATGCATACAATCAGAAAACATCATAAATAAAAAAATATTGAAAGGATTTATTTACCTTTGAATGCCGCTTGTTATGCCCATATTCCCAAATAAGGGATACTCCAGCATCGTTTCCATATGGATCATCTTCTTACTTCTTTCTTTAATATCACGAGCAATCTTGGGACCCATGGCTAACTCTTTCAACTTTGAATTAAGCAGTAAAATGCACTATAAATATGGTTTTGTAACCACTTGCGATAGAACAAAGCTTTACTATTCCGGCATTTTGAAAGGAGTGAGACCGACCAATAGCAGACCAGCATTGTAGTGACACGTTGCATGGATGCATTGACTGCAACAAAAACAGCAGACCACCATCTCCGTGAGGAGACGCCGAGCAATAGCAGACCAGCGTTGTAGTTACGCGTTGCATCGAAGCAGTTAGACAGCAATAGTAAATAAGTACAATTCCCTAAAAATGCCAGCAGATGGAGGCAAAACAACACAAATACAGCCAACCCCCTAGGGTCATGACAGTTGTTTTTGTCGCAAATCCGGGAAAATATCATAAAGAGGAGATGAAAAAACTCAGTATTCCAGTTCGTAACATGTAAATAACATAAATCAGGGACGTTGTAACACGGGAGTCCACTGGATATTATCTGAACCCCATTTGGACAGATTCAATTTCTTTTTTTTTTGCTCACAACTTCTTCACATTTTGAAAATACTGATGATGAAACAATGTTCTGGACTTCTCAAAAGCAACCGCACCTGACAACAACTCACAAACTGTTCATTTGCGCTGTTGTATGAGACATTCAAATTCTATTCTTCTCTTCCCCTCACCTGTCAGAATCCAGTGTTTTTCCAATTACCTTTTTTGCCTCTTTGTTCGTGTTAAATGAAATTGGCTTTTTGAGTTCGCGTCAGCTGCCAACTTTCTTCTCAGCAGTTTGTTCCTCAACTACCCACATTAGCAATACTTGACATAAATACAGAGTGTATGAAAAAATCCTAGGTGTGTAAGTACAAAACAAGCTAACCCTAATCCTATTAAAATGTTGGTTATGTAATGTAAATCACACTAACATGAACTCCAAACTTACATTTATATTCCACAGATTTATATATTTGAAAATAATATCTTCTACCAATCGGAAGTCCAGAGCAGCTCATGGAGACTCACGTCATCTGGACAGGAAGGGATCATATTCAATGGCATTGCAGACTGGCTATATGAAGGTAATATACCATTCATACCGCCAGAGGTGGGCAAAATCAGCACTGATGGACTGTCTGTCAGTACGTCGCCAACAGATGCCCGTTTTGCCGACGGATTGACGAATGACAGGAAAACGACGAATTAAAAATGTCGGTATTGCAATTTTCATTCGTTGTTGTAATTACGTCAGATGTCCGTCAACCCGCCACGCCCCTTTTTGTTTAATGAAATACTGTATAATTCAACTGACTTGGATGTTAATCTGGCATATTGCTGTATTTTTATAGGACAAAAAATCACTTTACAACACCACCAGGCAGTGGAGAGACATGTTCAGTGAAGTGAATAAACTGATCGCTTCAATTCACTTCTTGTTATTCACAGTTATAACACAGCCGATTGACCGGAAATTTATTTGTAGTTGCCCCCTTACTTAGTCCCGGTTTCACGTTTCTTGCTATTCGAGCATTCTGGAAATGCGGAACAAATTTGCATTCTTTCTGTGATTGGCTTTGTCAGGAAAATGCAAAATAGAAGTTTTTTATAATTCCCCAAATCCTTTTTTTTTAATTTTTTTTAGTTAATTCAACCTCAGCAATACTTTGTTGTACTTTACTCAAACCCCTTAGCTGTCTTAGTTTTGGTGTTACACTTATATTTGTCACATCCCATAACTTGGGGGACTCAGGATAATGGGACACTCACAAGGCTCGGAGTCTCCCAGTTCCAACGTGTGGGGAAAACACAAAAATCCAAATTACAACAGAAACTTGCTTAAAAAAATAAAATAAAAACACAACAAAAACAGAAAGAGTGAAAATGAGTCCATGTGATCAAGTCCAACAGGAGAGGGGAACAGAGCCAGACAAGGAACTGATGCCAAGTACCAACAGAAAGAAAACTCAAAAACACTCGGGATAGAAAAGTACCAACAAAGGACAAAAAACTCAGAAGAGCAACCGCAAAAGTCTCGGGAGGAATCAAGGCCATGGAGTAACACAGCCAGAGGTGTAAAATAATCCGGCGTTGTTTCCCTGTCCTGGCCGCACTTAAAAAGCCCATAATGGCAAATGGACATCAGGTGGCCAGTGGCTCCTCCCCCTCAAAATCACCTCCCCACAGCTGCAGAAAAACGATAGAATACAGTTAGGCGGGAAGACAATATTACCGTGTTGTGTTTCAACTTCAGTGTAACTGTAGAACCACAAATTTGGTGTTAACTTTAGGTGTAAGTACTATAACAGCTCTGCATGCTGCCACTTACACTCCTGATTTGGCTGGTAGTAAGATTAGTGGGGGGAAAAAAAAAACATTCAGACAAATTCACATGTTGATTTTGATATCAAATTTGCCACAGTTTATAGAGCAGCAGAGATGGAAAATGATCATTATTGGGTGCTCTTTATAATATTAACATAAACAATTATATCAACAGTCAACTAGTTTGTAGTTTCAATGTAGATACTTGTTTTTTCCAGAGGAGGTTTTGCACACTCAAGCAGCTCATTGGTGGTCACCTGATGGCTCAAGACTTGCTTACCTCAGCATCAATGACTCCCTGGTCCCAAACATGCTCTTACCATCTTACATGGGATCCATTTACCCAAGGGGCAAGGAGTATCCATACCCTAAGGTAATACATAACTCAGGCAACTTTCACCCACAAAATTGGTAAACTATCAGATGTTGGCTGGCTATACCATTTGACTAACTCAGATCAATGCATGTTAACCTTTTAGTACTGTACATAAATGTTGATTATCATTGAGCCTCTGTTTTTTCAAGTTGCCTGGGGAGCGGTTGGTTCCCGCAGGAAAAAACAAAACAAAACAATGAGGTCTTTTGAGATCTAAATTGAGGATAATATTGGATATAAGAACATTAAAATGTAAATAATTGTCATTGTCGTTAAATTAAAGCCAAAGCTAAATTGCTACAGCCACAAGGGGTGCCCCATTCCAAATGTGATTGGTTTGATATCAGCCCAATAAACAGTATCAATTTATTTTGGTCTATATCCAAAATCTTTTAGACTGGCATTCATATAATTTCTTTTGTATTTCTTTTATTCAAGTGCAGTATATTCTCATGCTGAAAGACAAATTTATGTAACCCACATGTTTGGAATAAATGGGATCCATTTTCTCATCGTCGAACGCCTTCTTCAAGTCCACAAAGTACATGTAGACTGGTTGGGCGAACTCCCATGCACCCTTGAGGATCCTGCCGAGGGTGTAGAGCTGGTCCACTGTTCCACGGCCGGGACGAAAACCACACTACTCCGCCTGAATCTGAGATTCGACTTACTGATGGACTCTCCTCTCCAGCACCCCTGAATAGATCTTACCGGGGAAGCTGAGGAGTGTGATTCCTCTGTAGTTGGAACACACCCTCCGGTCCCCCTTCTTAAAAAAGGGGACCACCGCCCAGTATGCCAAACCAGGGGCACTCTCCCCGATGTCCACGCAATGTTGCAGAGGCGTGTCAGCCAGGACAGCCCTACAACATCCAGAGCCTTCAGGAACTCCGGGTGGATCTCATCCTCTCCTGGGGCCCATGCCACCAAGGAGTGTCTTGACCACCTCGGTGACTTCAGCCCCAGAGATGAGAGAGCCAACCTTGGAGCCCAAAGACTCTGCTTCCTCAGCGGAAGACGTGTTGGTAGAATTGAGGAAGATTTCAAAGTATTCTGCCCACCCGTTCACAACGTCCTGAGTTGAGGTCAGCAGTGCCCCATCTCCAATGTACACAGTGTTAATGGTGCACTGCTTCCCCTTCCTGAGATGCCGGATGGTGGACCAGAATTTCCTCGAAGCCGTCCGAAAGTCGTTTTCCAAGGCCTCACCGAATTCCTCCCACACTCGAGTTTTTGCCTTGGCAACCGCCGAAGCTGCACTCCGCTTGGCCAGTCGGTACCTGTAAGCTGCCTCTGGAGTCCCACAGGCCAAAAAGGCCCAATAGGACTCCTTCTTCAGCTTGACGGCATCCCTTACCGCTGGCATCCACCAGTGGGTTGGGGGATTGCCGCCACGACTGGCACCGATCATCTTACGGCCACAACTGCAATCAGCCAACTCTCAGACTGGTCAGCGAGATGTGGCTAATGTAAGGCGCATGTAACAGGAGCTCTTGGGGAATGTTCTTATAATATATGTTTATTGATCTTTATGACTGGGTCGAACCTTTCCTTTTTTTGAGTTTTCGGATAGTGACTCATTTCCGTATAACAGCCGGATCGAAATTTCAGACATGCTGAGTCTTAGGGCGAAGACCGAGTCCGCTAAATCTGGCCGTGGTAGACGGCACCAGCAGCCTGAATGCCCCGGGAAGCTGGAGGCTAACAATGTTGATATGCTATGCTGCATCAAAGTCATGATGGATGAGCAATGAGAGGAGATTGTCTCCAAATTCGACGCTATAATATCTGAGTCGGTCAAGAAGACTCTCGGCCTCTCTGAAACCACTGGAGGAAGCACTTGCTCTGCAGGCTGTTGCTATTCATGATTTGGAGCACTTGGCTAACTCATATTTTTCCGGACTCTACACCGAACGTGGCAAAGCGAAGGGTGTCTTTCATCCCGGTGAAGAGGGAGCTCCACAGCTGCACCAATGTTAAATTCGGCTTGAGGCATCCAGCTACGTTGTAAATTTTACTTGGGTCAGTGATGGCACCTACTCCAGGTTCACAAATGTTCTTGTTTCTTATTTTTATCTTCCTCAATGTGTCATATATATATATATATATATATATATATATATATATATATATATATATATATATGTAGACATACGTCACAGTAAGATTTGCATCAGATAAAGACAGATGAAGACAGTGTTAAACTGAAGAAAAGATGGATTGGCAAAGTAATTTTTTCTTCTTTTTCTAGTAAGTCGAGAGGTGTAACTATTCTGTTGCATAGGGATCTTCTTTCCACTGCACTGCATGGCAGTTTTGATATTTGCATCTATTGTTTTGCTTTTTCATACAGTTCATTTGATTTGCAAATAATAGTTAGGCTGTCTCCCTCTACGGTATATTCTTTGTTTTTTCATTGGCGCTATCAAAACATATTACAATCGTATCATGAATATTTATGCAGATATTTGTGGTCTGAAAAATATGTCAAATGTAGGAATTGAAGCAAACAAAGAGCAATTGGTTGAAGCAGGAATGAAGGATTTAAGAAGACGGGATTATTATTATTATTATGAGTCATGATTTTCTTGCCTGCTCCAGGGTCTTCGTGTTGCTCATTACATTTTCCTCCCCATGTGGACATATGAAAATTGTCCTATATTGCATTACCATGACCCCTCTGTCATAACTCATTATGAAACCTCATTCGCTTATAAACAATTTGTGTTGCTTTGCTATGATCACAGTTCGTGCAGTGCGCTATGAATTGCTTTTCATATTTGATTTGATTTACGTTAATCAACTGACATTTGTCTTATATTCATATAGATGGGTCAGATGAATCCCCTTGTAAACCTTTATGTGGTACTTCTCGACGGCAGCTCCCAAACAACACAGCTGTTACCTCCAGCCCGTCTTGTAAAGAGGTAAAACTAGTCAGTTTGTGTTAGAAATTACATTATTTAAAAAAATGAAACTGCATTCTTATGTTTTCACTGTATGTTATTTTTTCATTTTAGTCAATACTATATCACCATGGTAAAATGGGTGACAGTGGACAAACTTGCTGTGCGCTGGATAAATCGGGCACAAAACTTGTCCATCCTTTCGCTCTGTGACATAAATACAAACAAATGTACAGAGGTGCGATTTTTATGTTTGGATTTTCTCAAATGATCATTTAAAGTTTATGGACTAATTTTAATTTTTCTTATTGCAGAGACATTTGATGATGTCAGATAAGTGGATAGGTCGACAGGTAAGCTCTCCGAAAAAAAAAAAAAAACAACAAAAAAAGAGTCTACTTTGTATTAAAAGTGAGCTATCAACTTTCCAAATGATTATTGGAATCAAAATGCAGATTCTCAATTTTAATTCCAGGGAATTCACAGAGAAGTCTTACTTTTATAATACAATGCAGGTAGTTGTCAATAAACTGCAAATTGGCAGATCGAAATATAGAAAGCGTAGGAATGAATCAGGGAGCAAATGTACAGGTATAAAATATGAACAACAAATAGAAAGAACAGAAACCACAATATCACAAGAGTGCAATCGTTATTGGTATTCTCAGCGTGTTCTTGTTTTGTTGATATTGCGAGCATTTATAGCTCTGGGGAAAAACCTCTTTGTCTCGCTTCTATGAGCATTGTAGTGCCATATAGAGGACCAGATAGAGTTAAATAAAAGCCTTAGATACTCCAAACTTTAATTACTTAAACACACAAAACCTAACCTAATCTGAAACAATAAATAACAGCTGACAATACATTAAATATACCAAATAATTTTCTAGGGTACAGTCCAGCCATGTGTATTTTTTTTCATTATAATGACCATTAATACTCCACCCCAAAGTTGTCTTGTCGAGGACAGCTTTTAAATTTGTGGACAGCAATGAGAGCATACAGTATTTTTCAACAGTTGTCAACAACATACACGTAACTCTCATGTAAAGGAAGATTTTATTGTTTCAGCACTAACATTACTTGGCAGAGTTATCCTCTGCGATTGCACAAACATGGTTTGTAATTAAAGTCATTTCAGAAAATGACAAACGTGTCACAATTAAATTAATTAAACATGAATAAAAAATGAAAGCACCACAAATTAATTTCTATTTCTGTGCTTCACTCTTATTGGCCACTGAAGTAACCAAATGTGACTAATGAATCAAGTTGAAATCCCTTGGAGAAAAAGTAAAGTTAATTTCGGCATATGTGAAGGGAATCATATATTAGGTTGTTATCATTATGTGCTTAGTTCATTGTTACCCATTTATGCAATCCTAGTTCATTTTGACCCTGTCCTTAGATAGAGCTGTTGACGCACGAAAGTGTGAGCCGGGACCTTGGCCCAGCTGCCGGTGGCGCCCGGCTGGATCTTTTGTTGTGTTTTGTAATCTGCTATGCTTTTGCTCAATAAAAGCCAGGGAGGGACGGCTGGGCAGTGAAATTAGCGTTGGAAGACCCACGAGTTCATTTGCCCAAGCTTTTTTCCCTATGCCCGGCATAGAAAAGTCAATCTTGGCTGGTCTGAGTTACTCTTTTTGCTGTTTAAGCAGCTAGGCTTGTCCTAGTCTTCTTTTCTGAGATTTCTCTGACAGCATATTCCTTTGATAGTATGCTTTGTCCACCAATCCTGTATTTCCGTAACCTACGATTGCAAGTTGAAACGTTTGACTGCCTGGAAATTAAAGTTGAGACCTCGAGGGTAGTTAGAATGAATCTACAAAACAATGTCTTTTTTTGAAAATTAATCTTGTCGTCAATAACTCAAAACTAATCTCCCCCGACATAAGCCTGGTTTTGTGACAACACATCACAAACAACTGAAGTATCCTTAAAATGGATTTAGCCATTAGTATCACGATAAAGATGATCTACATCACACTTGGACTTTAAGTGATCTTGAGCAGTGAATATAAAATCCGATAAGGACGTTTTAAAAGTTTTTCTCTAAGGCTAAGCCAAGGAAATGACCAGTGCTTTAGTTATTTATTTCCATGAATTTGTCTTTATTTTGCATTTACTGAAAATATTGGTTTCAGTCCAGTATAAAACAATATTTTCTGTGTTTGCTGTGTTTTTGCCAGAATGAAGAGCCGATGTTTTCGAAAGACTGTACAATATTCTTCTTGACACTGCCAGTACAACACATTTTACTTGGAGCATTCCGCCACGTGGCCATGATTTCCAACCAAGTAAAGAATGAATTGTTATCCAAATGCAGTCAGTTCAGATCTGCTTTTTTTTCTCCCTTGTGCAAAATGAAACGTCAAAGGTTGAATATATTAGTTTTTGGATCACTGGTCAACAATATAAGAATTTTTTTCTCCCATAGAAAATATTGACATACTGTATAATAACTTAAGCCAGGCATGTCCAAACCCAGTCCTCGAGGGCCACCTATCCTGCATAATTTTCATGTTTC